>NC_074693.1:2883089-2924219 GCF_029448725.1 Salvelinus fontinalis
AGGGAGGGATGGAGGGATGGAGGGAGGGAGGGATGGAGGGAGGGAGGGAGGGAGGGATGGAGGGATGGAGGGAGGGAGGGAGGGAGGGAGGGAGGGAGGGAGGGAGGGAGGGATGGAGGGAGGGAGAGAGGGAGGGAGGCCGCTAGAGGGATGGAGGGATGGAGGGAGGGAGGGAGGGAGGGATGGAGGGATGGAGGGAGGGAGGGAGGGAGGGAGGGAGGGAGGGAGGGAGGGAGGGATGGAGGGAGGGAGGGAGGGAGGGAGGGATGGAGGGATGGAGGGATGGAGGGAGGGAGGGAGGGATGGAGGGAGGGAGGGATGGAGGGATGGGATGGAGGGAGGGATGGAGGGAGGGATGGAGGGAGGGATGGAGGGATGGAGGCCACTAGAGGGATGGAGGGATGGAGGGAGGGAGGCTTCGAGAGAAGGCTACATTGTTACATAAAGGCTCAGTGCACTACCTTTGCTCTCTGCAGGTAAAATGAGTTTGCATAGTTTATAATTTATAGTTTATAGTTTATAGTTTATAGTTTATATTAGTTTGCATAGTTTGGTTATTTTAGAGATTTGTTCCAGCATTGTTTCTAATTTGCATGTTCAACCACATATTCAAATAGCTAGCATGCTGGCCTGGTAACCAATGTCTGTATAGCATGTTGGCCTGGTAACCAATGTCTGTATAGCATGTTGGCCTGGTAACCAATGTCTGTATAGCATGTTGGCCTGGTAACCAATGTCTTTATAGCATGTTGGCCTGGTAACCAATGTCTTTATAGCATGTTGGCCTGGTAACCAATGTCTGTATAGCATGTTGGCCTGGTAACCAATGTCTTTATAGCATGTTGGCCTGGTAACCAATGTCTTTATAGCATGTTGGCCTGGTAACCAATGTCTTTATAGCATGTTGGCCTGGTAACCAATGTCTGTATAGCATATTGGCCTGGTAACCAATGTCTGTATAGCATGTTGGCCTGGTAACCAATGTCTTTATAGCATGTTGGCCTGGTAACCAATGTCTTTATAGCATGTTGGCCTGGTAACCAATGTCTGTATAGCATGTTGGCCTGGTAACCAATGTCTTTATAGCATGTTGGCCTGGTAACCAATGACTTTATATCATGTTGGCCTGGTAACCAATGTCTTTATAGCATGTTGGCCTGGTAACCAATGTCTTTATAGCATGTTGGCCTGGTAACCAATGTCTGTATAGCATGTAGGCCAGGTAACCAATGTCTGTATAGCATGTTGGCCTGGTAACCAATGTCTGTTTAGCATGTTGGCCTGGTAACCAATGTCTTTATAGCATGTTGGCCTGGTAACCAATGTCTGTATAGCATGTTGGCCAGGTAACCAATGTCTGTATAGCATGTTGGCCTGGTAACCAATGTCTTTATAGCATGTTGGCCTGGTAACCAATGTCTTTATAGCATGTTGGCCTGGTAACCAATGTCTGTTTAGCATGTTGGCCTGGTAACCAATGTCTTCGTACTGCTGATGTTCTTATATTATACATTGACATGTGTCCCAAATGGCACCCTATTATAGCATCCCTACATAGTGCCCCACTTCTGACCAGAGCCCTATGCTTCCTCTATAGGGAATAAGGTGCTATTGGGGACTCCTCAGTGTTGTCAGGCTGACTGACTGAAATAGGACAAGCTGGTTGGTCTCTTATGTCAGTCACAGGTACACTGCCAAGTTGTCAACATAACATACTGGGACAAGACAGGGCACTCAGGAAGACAGACTGTAACAGCACAGACACACACAGACACACACACACACACACACACACAGACACACACACACACACACACACACAGACACACACAGACACACACAGACACACACACACACACACACAGACACACACACACACAGACACAGACACACACAGACACAGACACACACACAGACACACACACAGACACAGACACAGACACAGACACAGACACAGACACAGACACAGACACAGACACAGACACAGACACAGACACAGACACACACAGACACAGACACAGACACAGACACAGACACAGACACAGACACAGACACAGACACAGACACAGACACAGACACAGACACAGACACAGACACAGACACAGACACACACACACACACACACACACACACACACACACACACACACACACACACACACACACACACACACACACACAGGTACTCAGCAAGAACGGGAGAAGCACAGGAATCCATTTTTCAGGTTCAGACTGTTTGGCTGTGTTCCAAATGGCTCCTTGTTCCCTATAAAGGGCACTACTTTAGGGCTCATCGGGCCCATAGGGCTCTGGTCAAAAGTAGTGCACTATAAAGGGAGTAAGGTGTCATTTGTGAGTCAACCTGTATGGCTTCAATAGAGCTCTTTAATATTTGATTAAGTTGCATCATGTTTAATGCACAAACGTAGAAATCTGAGCATTTCCTGCTGCCTGTAAAACAATAACCCAGCCATTTGTGATTACATGGACTCTTATAGTCACTAGCCTGCTGTAGCCTCCTCGAACAATGCTGGAAGATTCTACTGACTTACAGAAACATCCTTACACGACCAGGGAAGGACTGTGTCCAGAAATCGGCCCGAGCATTTCTCAAACACCATACCATTTTTTCCCTTGAGATCCTCATTGTTTGTCAAATAATGGTTGTTCTGGAAATCCCCAGACTAGGACCAGCCCAGCTGCAATAGCCAGAACTGACCTATGGCTAGCCCATTTCTGTACACAGCTTGCTGAGAGTGCTCCACACTAACCCTGGCTGTTGGAGAGGTGCTACTTCAGCTGGCAATGGGAATAACTGATTACCACCAATGATGTATTTAAAACCTGGATTGCTGATGCTATGTTTTGGCCCGTAGTCACCGGTCGGCCATATTGGCTCTCCACCGTAGGAGCAGTCCTCCATAGGAATGCAGGGAATTCTAAGATATTTCAATTACATTTTTATAGGACAAAATGGCAGTATTTAAGTCCCTTGTTGTTGTAGTGGGGACAGTAACATTAGTCATCTGTCACGCCCTGACCTTAGAGATCATTTTTATGTCTCTATTTTGGTTTGGTCAGGGCGTGAGTTGGGGTGGGTATTCTATGTTCTACGTTTTCTATTTCTTTGTGTTTTGCCTGGTGTGGTTCTCAATCAGAGGCAGCTGTCTATCGTTATCTCTGATTGGGAACCATACTTAGGTATCCCTTTTTTCCCACCTGTCTTTGTGGGAAGTTGGCTTTTTGTTTAGGGCACATAGCGTTTAGCTTCACGGTTTGTTTTTGTTTTGTTTTTGTTTTGTTCGGCGTCATCTATATTAATAAAAGAAAATGTACGCTACCCACGATGCACCTTGGTCCTCTTCTTTTAACGGCCGTGACATTATCTCTATAAAAAATGCATATATTTTTTAATTTGTTATGTTTAGATCACATATAATTTAAAAGTATGCATTAAGGTGTCTGTAATAGAAGAATACATGTTGCAAAACTAATGTAGACATTAATAAATTAATTTCTATAGTTTCCCCTAAAAAAATTACAATGGTGGGGGAGAGCCAAGATGGAGGCATGGTGACTTCAACACAGTAACAGGGGAGAGCCAAGATGGAGGCATGGTGACTTCAACACAATAGTGGGGGAGAGCCAAGATGGAGGCATGGTGACTTTAACACAATGGTGGGGGAGAGCCAAGATGGAGGCAAGGTGACTTCAACACAGTAACAGGGGAGAGCCAAGATGGAGGCATGGTGACTTCAACACAATGGTGAGGGAGAGCCAAGATGGAGGCATGGTGACTTCAACACAGTGGTGGGGGAGAGCCAAGATGGAGGCATGGTGACTTCAACACAATGGTGGGGGAGAGCCAAGATGGAGGCATGGTGACTTCAACACAATGGTGGGGGAGAGCCAAGATGGAGGCATGGTGTCTTCAACACAATGGTGAGGGAGAGGCAAGATGGAGGCATGGTGACTTCAACACAATGGTGAGGGAGAGGCAAGATGGAGGCATGGTGACTTCAACACAATGGTGGGGGAGAGCCAAGATGGAGGCATGGTGACTTCAACACAATGGTGGGGGAGAGCCAAGATGGAGGCATGGTGACTTCAACACAATGGTGGGGGAGAGCCAAGATGGAGGCATGGGGACTTTAACACAATGGTGAGGGAGAGCCAAGATGGAGGCATGGTGACTTCAACACAATGGTGGGGGAGAGCCAAGATGGAGGCATGGTGACTTCAACACAATGGTGGGGGAGAGCCAAGATGGAGGCATGGTGACTTCAACACAATGGTGAGGGAGAGCCAAGATGGAGGCATGGTGACTTCAACACAATAGTGGGGGAGAGCCAAGATGGAGGCATGGTGACTTCAACACAATGGTGGGGGAGAGCCAAGATGGAGGCATGGTGACTTCAACACAATGGTGGGGGAGAGCCAAGATGGAGGCATGGTGACTTCAACACAATGGTGGGGGAGAGCCAAGATGGAGGCATGGTGACTTCAACACAATAGTGGGAGAGAGCCAAGATGGAGGCATGGTGACTTTAACACAATCGTGGGGGAGAGCCAAGATGGAGGCATGGTTACTTCAACACAGTGCAACCATATCAGTAATTTAGTGTATATATACATTCATTGGTGAGAACAAGGAAATAATGTTGACAAGGAAACCAATTATTCTAATCAACGCAATCAAAGCACTTGTGGAAATTAGCAGTAATGATACGGTGTGTGTGTGTGTGTGTGTGTGTGTGTGTGTGTGTGTGTGTGTGTGTGTGTGTGTGTGTGTGTGTGTGTGTGTGTGTGTGTGTGTGTGTGTGTGTGTGTGTGTGCGTATGCGTACTGGTACCATTCACCAGCAAATCTGTGACATGTATTGAGCCCAGGTACCATTGTAATAAATGCTGTGTCATGTTAGATTTATTGAGCCCAGGTACCATTGTAATAAATGCTGTGTCATGTTAGATGTATTGAGCCCAGGTACCATTGTAATAAATGCTGTGTCATGTTAGATTTATTGAGCCCAGGTACAATTGTAATAAACGCTGTGTCATGTTAGATTTATTGAGCCCAGGTACCATTGTAATAAATGCTGTGTCATGTTAGATTTATTGAGCCCAGGTACCATTGTAATAAATGCTGTGTCATTTCAGATTTATTGAGCCCAGGTGCAATTGTAATAAACGCTGTGTCATGTTAGATTTATTGAGCCCAGGTACCATTGTAATAAATGCTGTGTCATTTCAGATTTATTGAGCCCAGGTGCAATTGTAATAAACGCTGTGTCATGTTAGATTTATTGAGCCCAGGTACCATTGTAATATATGCTGTGTCATGTTAGATTTATTGAGCCCAGGTACCATTGTAATAAACGCTGTTTCATGTTAGATGTATTGAGCCCAGGTACCAGTGTAATAAATGCTGTGTCATGTTAGATTTATTGAGCCCAGGTACCATTGTAATAGATCCTGTGTCATGCCAGATTTATTGAGCCCAGGTACCATTGTAATCGATGCTGTGTCATGCCAGATTTATTGAGCCCAGGTACCATTGTAATCGATGCTGTGTCATGCCAGAGCTCTCCTCATGCATCTTTAATCCAGTCACCTTGTATATTTTAATTTAACAATTGTAAAGCACATTAAGCACTTTAAAGCACGCCAGGCTGGGGTGACGGATACTGTGTGCGTGTGTGTGTGTTTGTGTGTGTGTGTGTGTTTGTGTTGACAGAGAGCCGCGGTGACAGGAATTTATTAGCCCAGCTTTTAGAAAGGCTCCTGAGTGCAGGTCTTGACTAAAATAATCCTTGTCAGTGGAGCAGGATGTTGCCCTCTTTGTGCAGACAGACAGGACACACAGGACACACAGACAGACAGGACACACAGGACACACAGGACACACAGACAGACAGACAGACAGACAGGCAGGCAGGCAGGACAAACACATTCATTCACAATACTGCAGCTAGCCTAGCAGTTAAGAGTGTTGGGAAAGTAACCAAAAGGGTGCTGGTTCGAATTTGGTTTGGTCAGGGCGTGAGTTGGGGTGGGCATTCTATGTTTTGTGTTTCTATGGTTTTCTATTTCTATGTTTTGGCCGGGTATGGTTCTCAATCAGGGACAGCTGTCTAGCGTTGTCTCTGATTGAGACCCATACTTAGGTAGCTTTTTCCCCCACCATTCTATGTGGGAAGTTGACTTTGTTTAGGGCACATAGCCTTTGAGCTTCACGGTTTGGTTTTGTAGTGTTAATTGTTTTGTTTGCCGTCATTTTGAGTTAATAAAGAAAATGTACGCTCACAACACTGCACCTTGGTCCTCATCCTTCAAAAGCTGTGACAGAACTTCCCACCACCAAAGGACCAAGCAGCGTGGTAAAGAGGAGCAGCGTGGCCAGGGGTATGAGACAACCTGGGAGGAGGTAGAGGTGGCTGGTCGACCCAGGGAGAGTGCCAGAGCCCGCCTGGGATTCTATGGAGCAGTGCGAAGAGGGATACCGGAGGTAGTAGGTAGTAGACAGTGATAGTGGATAGTAAATAGTAGATATAGGATAGTAGATAGTGGCGAGTGAATAGTGAATAGTAGATAGTGATAGTGATAGTGGATAGTGGATAGTGGTTAGTGGATAGTATATAGTAGATAGTGGATAGTAGACAGTGATAGTAGATAGTGATAGTATAGTAGAAAGTGGATAGTGATAGTAGATAGTGGATAGTGATAGTATATAGTAGATAGTGGATAGTGATAGTAGATAGTGATAGTATATAGTAGATAGTAATTGTGGATAGTGGAAAGTGTATAGTGGATAGTGGATAGTATATAGTAGATAGTAATTGTGGATAGTGGATAGTGGATAGTAGATAGTGTATAGTGATAGTGGATAGTGGATAGTATATAGTAGATAGTAATTGTGGATAGTGGATAGTGGATAGTGGATAGTGGATAGTGGATAGTGGATAGTAGATAGTGATAGTGGATAGTGGATAGTGATAGTGGATAGTGGATAGTGGATAGTAGATAGTGATAGTGGATAGTGGATAGTAGATAGTAATTGTGGATAGTGGATAGTGGATAGTGGATAGTAGATAGTGATAGTGGATAGTAGATAGTGATAGTGGATAGTGGATAGTGATAGTGGATAGTGGATAGTAGATAGTGATAGTGGATAGTGGATAGTGGATAGTGGATATTAGATAGTGGATAGTGGATAGTGATAGTATATAGTAGATTGTGTATAGTGATAGTTGATAGTGGATAGTGATAGTATATAGTAGATAGTAGAAAGTGGATAGTGATAGTAGATAGTGGATAGTGATAGTATATAGTAGATAGTAATTGTGGATAGTGGATAGTGGATAGTAGATAGTGTATAGTGATAGTGGATAGTGGATAGTGATAGTATATAGTAGATAGTAATTGTGGATAGTGGATAGTGGATAGTGGATAGTGGATAGTAGATAGTGGATAGTAGATAGTAGATAGTGGATAGTAGATAGTGGATAGTGGATAGTAGATAGTGATAGTGGATAGTGGATAGTGATAGTAGATAGTAGATAATAGATAGTGGATAGTGGATAGTGGATAGTGGATAGTAGATAGTGGATAGTGGATAGTGATAGTATATAGTAGATAGTGTATAGTGATAGTTGGATAGTGGATAGTGATAGTATATAGTAGATAGTAATTGTTGATAGTGGATAGTGGACAGTGGATAGTAGATAGTAGATAGTGATAGTGGATAGTGGATAGTGGATAGTGATAGTGGATAGTGGATAGTGGATAGTGGATAGTAGATAGTGATAGTGGATAGTGGATAGTGGATAGTGGATCGTGGAAAGTAGATAGTAATTGTGGATAGTGGATAGTGGATAGTGGATAGTGATAGTATATAGTAGATAGTGTATAGTGATAGTGGATAGTGGATAGTGATAGTATATAGTAGAGAGTAATTGTTGATAGTTGATAGTGGATAGTGGATAGTGGATAGTGGATAGTAGATAGTAATTGTGGATAGTGGATAGTGGATAGTGGATAGTGATAGTATATAGTAGATAGTTATTGTTGATAGTTGATAGTGGATAGTGGATAGTGGATAGTAGATAGTAATTGTGGATAGTGGATAGTGGAAATTGGATAGTGATAGTATATAGTAGATAGTAATTGTTGATAGTGATAGTGGATAGTGGATAGTGATAGTATATAGTAGATAGTAATTGTGGATAGTGGATAGTGGATAGTGGATAGTGATAGTATATAGTAGATAGTGTATAGTGATAGTGGATAGTGGATAGTAATAGTATATAGTAGATAGTAATTGTTGATAGTGTATAGTGGATAGTGGATAGTGGATAGTAGATCGTGATAGTGGATAGTGGATAGTGGATAGTAGATAGTGATAGTGGATAGTGGATAGTGATAGTAGATAGTGATAGTAGATAGTAGAAAGTGGATAGTGATAGTAGATAGTGGATAGTGATAGTATATAGTAGATAGTAATTGTGGATAGTGGATAGTGGATAGTAGATAATGTATAGTGATAGTTGATAGTGGATAGTGGATAGTGGATAGTGGATAGTGGATAGTGGATAGTGGATAGTGGATAGTAGATAGTGATAGTGGATAGTGGAGAGTAAATAGTAGATAGTAGATAGTGATAGTAGATAGTAGATAATAGATAGTAGATATTGATAGTAGATAGTGATAGAAGATAGTGATGGTAGATAGTGATAGTAGATAATATATAATAGATAGTAGATAGTAGATAGTAATAATAGATAGTAGATAGTGGATCATAGATAATAGATAGTAGATAATAGGTAGTAGATAATAGATAGTAGATAGTAGATAATGATAGTAGATAGCAGATAATAGATAGTAGATAGTAGATAGTGATAGTAGATACTAGATAGTAGATAGTAGATAGTGATAGTAGATAGTGATAGTAGATAATAGATAGTAGATAGTAGATAGTAGATAGTGATAGTAGATAGTAGATAATAGATAGTAGATAATAGATAGTAGATAGTAGATAATAGATAGTAGATAGTGATAGTAGATAGGAGATCATAGATAATAGGTAATAGATAGTAGATTGTGATAGTAGATAATCGATAGTAGATAATAGATAGTAGATAGTAGATAGTGATAGTAGATAGCAGATAATAGAGAGTAGATTGTAGATAGTGATAGTAGATACTAGATAGTAGATCGTAGATAGTAGATAGTATATAATAGATAGTAGATAATAGATAGTAGATAGTAGATAGTAGATAGTGATGATAGATAGTAGATAGTAGATAGTAGATAGTTGGTAGTGATAATAGATAATATATAGTAGATAGTAGATAGTAGATAGTAGATAGTGATAATAGATAATAGATAGTAGATAGTAGATAGTGATAATAGATAGTAGATAGTAGATAGTGATAATAGATAGTAGATCGTAGATAGTAGATAGTTGGTAGTGATAATAGATAATATATAGTAGATAGTAGATAGTAGATAGTAGATAGTAGATTATAGATAATAGATAATAGATAGTAGATAGTAGATAGTAGATAGTGATAATAGATAGTAGATAGTAGATAGTAGGTAGTTGGTAGTGATAATAGATAATATATAGTAGATAGTAGATAGTAGATAGTAGATAGTAGATAGTAGATTATAGATAATAGATAATAGATAATAGATAGTAGATAGTAGATAGTAGATAGTAGGTAGTGATAATAGCTAATAGATAATAGATAGTAGATAGTAGATAATAGATAATAGATAATAGATAATAGATAGTAGAATGTAGATAATAGATAATAGACAGTAGATAGTAGATAATAGATAATAGATAGTAGATAGTAGATAGTGATAATAGATAGTAGATAGTAGATAGTAGATCGTGATAATAGATAATAGATAATAGATAGTAGATTGTAGATAGTGATAATAGATAGTAGATAGTAGATAGTAGATAGTGATAATAGATAATAGAAAATAGATAGTAGATAGTAGAAAGTAGATAGTAGATAGTGATAATAGATAGTAGATAGTAGATAGTAGATAGTTTGTAGTGATAATAGATAATATATAGTAGATAGTAGATAATAGATAGTAGATAGTAGAAAGTAGATAATAGATTATAGATACAATATAATAGATAGTAGATAATAGATAGTATATAATAGATAATAGATAGTAGAATGTAGATAATAGATAATATATAGTAGATAGTAGATAATAGATAGTAGATAGTAGATAGTAGATAGTGATAATAGATAATAGATAGTAGATAGTAGATAGTGATAATAGATAGTAGATAGTAGATAGTGATAATAGATAGTAGATAGTAGATAGTAGATAGTTGGTAGTGATAATAGATAATATATAGTAGATAGTAGATAGTAGATAGTAGATAGTAGATTATAGATAATAGATAATAGATAGTAGATAGTAGATAGTGATAATAGATAGTAGATAGTAGATAGTAGGTAGTTGGTAGTGATAATAGATAATATATAGTATATAGTAGATAGTAGATAGTAGATAGTAGATAGTAGATTATAGATAATAGATAATAGATAATAGATAGTAGATAGTAGATAGTAGATAGTAGGTAGTGATAATAGCTAATAGATAATAGATAGTAGATAGTAGATAATAGATAATAGATAATAGATAATAGATAGTAGAATGTAGATAATAGATAATAGACAGTAGATAGTAGATAACAGATAATAGATAGTAGATAGTAGATAGTAGATAGTGATAATAGATAGTAGATAGTAGATAGTAGATCGTGATAATAGATAATAGATAATAGATAGTAGATTGTAGATAGTGATAATAGATAGTAGATAGTAGATAGTAGATAGTGATAATAGATAATAGAAAATAGATAGTAGATAGTAGAAAGTAGATAGTAGATAGTGATAATAGATAGTAGATAGTAGATAGTAGATAGTTTGTAGTGATAATAGATAATATATAGTAGATAGTAGATAATAGATAGTAGATAGTAGAAAGTAGATAATAGATTATAGATAAAACATAATAGATAGTAGATAATAGATAGTATATAATAGATAATAGATAGTAGAATGTAGATAATAGATAATATATAGTAGATAGTAGATAATAGATAGTAGATAGTAGATAGTAGATAGTGATAATAGATAATAGATAATAGATAGTAGATAGTAGATAGTGATAATAGATAGTAGATAGTAGATAGTAGATAGTAGATAGTGATAATAGATAGTAGATAGTAGATAGTAGATAGTTTGTAGTGATAATAGATAATATATAGTAGATAGTAGATAGTAGATAGTAGATAGTAGATTATAGATAATAGATAATAGATAGTAGATAGTAGATAGTAGATAATAGATAATAGATAGGAGATAATAGAATGTAGATAATAGATAATAGATAGTAGATAATAGATAGTAGATAGTGATAATAGATAGTAGATAGTAGATAGTAGATTGTGGTAATAGATAATAGATAATAGATAGTAGATAGTAGATAGTGATAATAGATAGTAGATAGTAGATAGTGATAATAGATAATAGAAAATAGATAGTAGATAGTAGAAAGTAGATAGTAGATAGTGATAATAGATAATAGATAGTAGATAGTAGATAGTTTGTAGTGATAATAGATAATATATAGTAGATAGTAGATAGTAGATAGTAGATTATAGATAATAGATAATAGATAGTAGATAATAGATAATAGATAATAGATAATAGATAATAGAATGTAGATAATAGATAATAGATAATAGATAGTAGATAGTAGATAGTAGATAGTAGATCGTGATAATAGATAGTAGATAGTAGATAGTAGATAGTAGATCGTGATAATAGATAATAGATAATAGATATTAGATAGTAGATAGTGATAATAGATAGTAGTCAGTAGATAGTAGATAGTGATAATAGATAATAGAAAATATATAGTAGATAGTAGAAAGTAGATAATAGATTATAGATAATATACAATAGATAGTAGATAATAGATAGTATATAATAGATAATAGATAGTAGAATTTAGATAATAGATAATAGATAGTAGATAGTAGATAATAGATAGTTGATAGTAGATAATAGATAATAGATAGTAGAATGTAGATAATAGATAATAGATAGTAGATAGTAGATAGTGATAATAGATAGTAGAAATTAGAAAGTAGATAATAGATAGTAGATAATAGATAGTAGATAGTAGATAGTAGATAGTGATAATAGATAATAGATAATAGATAGTAGATAGTAGATAGTAGATAGTTATAATAGATAGTAGATAGTAGATAGTAGATAGTGATAATAGATAGTAGATAGTAGATAGTGATAATAGATAGTATATAGTAGATAGTAGATAGTAGATAGTAGATAATAGATAATAGATAATAGATAGTAGATAGTGATAATAGATAGTAGATAGTAGATAGTAGATAGTAGATAGTAGATAGTAGATAGTGATAATAGATAGTAGATAATAGATAATAGATAATAGATAGTAGATAGTAGATAGTAGATAGTGATACTAGATAGTAGATAGTAGATTGTGATAATAGATAGTAGATAGTAGATAATAGATAATAGATAGTAGATTGTAGATAGTGATAATATATAGTAGATAGTAGATAGTAGATAATAGATAATAGATAGTAGATAGTAGATAGTGATAATAGATAGTAGATAGTAGATAGTAGATAATAGATAATAGATAATAGATAGTAGATAGTACATAGTGATAATAGATAGTAGATAGTAGATAGTAGATAGTAGATAGTAGATAGTGATAATAGATAGTAGATAGTAGATAGTTGATAGTTTGTAGTGATAATAGATAATATATAGTAGATAGTAGATAATAGATAGTAGATAGTAGAAAGTAGATAATAGATTATAGATAATATATAATAGATAGTAGATAATAGATAGTATATAATAGATAATAGATAGTAGAATGTAGATAATAGATAATATATAGTAGATAGTAGATAATAGATAGTAGATAGTAGATAGTAGATAGTGATAATAGATAATAGATAATAGATAGTAGATAGTAGATAGTGATAATAGATAGTAGATAGTAGATAGTAGATAGTAGATAGTGATAATAGATAGTAGATAGTAGATAGTAGATAGTTTGTAGTGATAATAGATAATATATAGTAGATAGTAGATAGTAGATAGTAGATAGTAGATTATAGATAATAGATAATAGATAGTAGATAGTAGATAGTAGATAATAGATAATAGATAGGAGATAATAGAATGTAGATAATAGATAATAGATAGTAGATAATAGATAGTAGATAGTGATAATAGATAATAGAAAATAGATAGTAGATAGTAGAAAGTAGATAGTAGATAGTGATAATAGATAATAGATAGTAGATAGTAGATAGTTTGTAGTGATAATAGATAATATATAGTAGATAGTAGATAGTAGATAGTAGATTATAGATAATAGATAATAGATAGTAGATAATAGATAATAGATAATAGATAATAGATAATAGAATGTAGATAATAGATAATAGATAATAGATAGTAGATAGTAGATAGTAGATAGTAGATTGTGATAATAGATAGTAGATAGTAGATAGTAGATAGTAGATCGTGATAATAGATAATAGATAATAGATATTAGATAGTAGATAGTGATAATAGATAGTAGTCAGTAGATAGTAGATAGTGATAATAGATAATAGAAAATATATAGTAGATAGTAGAAAGTAGATAATAGATTATAGATAATATACAATAGATAGTAGATAATAGATAGTATATAATAGATAATAGATAGTAGAATTTAGATAATAGATAATAGATAGTAGATAGTAGATAATAGATAGTTGATAGTAGATAATAGATAATAGATAGTAGAATGTAGATAATAGATAATAGATAGTAGATAGTAGATAGTGATAATAGATAGTAGAAATTAGAAAGTAGATAATAGATAGTAGATAATAGATAGTAGATAGTAGATAGTAGATAGTGATAATAGATAATAGATAATAGATAGTAGATAGTAGATAGTAGATAGTTATAATAGATAGTAGATAGTAGATAGTAGATAGTGATAATAGATAGTAGATAGTAGATAGTGATAATAGATAGTATATAGTAGATAGTAGATAGTAGATAATAGATAATAGATAATAGATAGTAGATAGTGATAATAGATAGTAGATAGTAGATAGTAGATAGTAGATAGTAGATAGTTATAATAGATAGTAGATATAAGATAATAGATAATAGATAGTAGATAGTAGATAGTAGATAGTGATACTAGATAGTAGATAGTAGATTGTGATAATAGATAGTAGATAGTAGATAATAGATAATAGATAGTAGATTGTAGATAGTGATAATATATAGTAGATAGTAGATAGTAGATAATAGATAATAGATAATAGATAGTAGATAGTAGATAGTGATAATAGATAGTAGATAGTAGATAGTAGATAATAGATTTTAGATAATAGATAGTAGATAGTAGATAGTGATAATAGATAATAGATTATAGATAGTAGATAGTAGGTAGTGATAATAGATAGTAGATAGTAGATAGTGATAATAGATAGTAGATAGTAGATAGTAGATAGTTGGTAGTGATAATAGATAATATATAGTAGATATTAGGTAGTAGATAGTAGATTATAAATAATAGATAATAGATAGTAGATAGTAGATAGTAGATAGTGATAATAGATAGTAGATAGTAGATAGTAGATAGTTGGTAGTGATAATAGATAATATATAGTAGATAGTAGATAGTAGATAGTAGATAGTGATAATAGATAATAGATAGTAGATAGTAGATAGTAGATAGTGATAATAGATAGTAGATAGTAGATAGTGATAATAGATAGTAGATAGTAGATAGTAGATAGTTGGTAGCGATAATAGATAATATATAGTAGATAGTAGATAGTAGATAGTAGATTATAGATAGTAGATAGTAGATAGTAGATAGTAGATAGTTGGTAGTGATAATAGATAATATATAGTAGCTAGTAGATAGTAGATAGTAGATTATAGATAATAGATAATAGATAGTAGATAGTAGATAGTAGATAGTAGGTAGTGATAATAGATAATAGATAATAGATAGTAGATAGTAGATAATAGATAATAGATAATAGATAATAGATAGTAGAATGTAGATAATAGATAATAGACAGTAGATAGTAGATAATAGATAATAGATAGTAGATAGTAGATAGTAGATAGTGATAATAGATAGTAGATAGTAGATAGTAGATTGTGATAATAGATAATAGATAGTAGATAGTAGATAGTAGATAGTGATAATAGATAGTAGATTGTGATAATAGATAGTAGATAGTAGATAGTAGATAATAGATAATAGATAATAGATAGTAGATAGTAGATAGTGATAATATATAGTAGATAGTAGATAGTAGATAACATATAATAGATAGTAGATAATAGATAGTAGATAGTAGATAGTAGATAGTGATAATAGATAATAGATAATAGATAGTAGATAGTAGATAGTGATAATAGATAGTAGATAGTAGATAGTAGATAGTAGATAGTGATAATAGATAGTAGATAGTAGATAGTAGATAGTTGGTAGTGATAATAGATAATATATAGTAGATAGTAGATAGTAGATAGTAGATTATAGATAATAGATAATAGATAGTAGATAGTAGATAGTAGATAGTAGATAGTATATAGTGATAATAGATAGTAGATAGTAGATAGTAGATAGTTGGTAGTGATAATAGATAATATATAGTAGATAGTAGATAGTAGATAGTAGATAGTAGATAATAGATTTTAGATAATAGATAGTAGATAGTAGATAGTGATAATAGATAATAGATTATAGATAGTAGATAGTAGGTAGTGATAATAGATAGTAGATAGTAGATAGTGATAATAGATAGTAGATAGTAGATAGTAGATAGTTGGTAGTGATAATAGATAATATATAGTAGATATTAGGTAGTAGATAGTAGATTATAAATAATAGATAATAGATAGTAGATAGTAGATAGTAGATAGTGATAATAGATAGTAGATAGTAGATAGTAGATAGTTGGTAGTGATAATAGATAATATATAGTAGATAGTAGATAGTAGATAGTAGATAGTGATAATAGATAATAGATAGTAGATAGTAGATAGTAGATAGTGATAATAGATAGTAGATAGTAGATAGTGATAATAGATAGTAGATAGTAGATAGTAGATAGTTGGTAGCGATAATAGATAATATATAGTAGATAGTAGATAGTAGATAGTAGATTATAGATAATAGATAATAGATAGTAGATAGTAGATAGTGATAATAGATAGTAGATAGTAGATAGTAGATAGTAGATAGTTGGTAGTGATAATAGATAATATATAGTAGCTAGTAGATAGTAGATAGTAGATTATAGATAATAGATAATAGATAGTAGATAGTAGATAGTAGATAGTAGGTAGTGATAATAGATAATAGATAATAGATAGTAGATAGTAGATAATAGATAATAGATAATAGATAATAGATAGTAGAATGTAGATAATAGATAATAGACAGTAGATAGTAGATAATAGATAATAGATAGTAGATAGTAGATAGTAGATAGTGATAATAGATAGTAGATAGTAGATAGTAGATTGTGATAATAGATAATAGATAGTAGATAGTAGATAGTAGATAGTGATAATAGATAGTAGATTGTGATAATAGATAGTAGATAGTAGATAGTAGATAATAGATAATAGATAATAGATAGTAGATAGTAGATAGTGATAATATATAGTAGATAGTAGATCGTAGATAACATATAATAGATAGTAGATAATAGATAGTAGATAGTAGATAGTAGATAGTGATAATAGATAATAGATAATAGATAGTAGATAGTAGATAGTGATAATAGATAGTAGATAGTAGATAGTAGATAGTAGATAGTGATAATAGATAGTAGATAGTAGATAGTAGATAGTTGGTAGTGATAATAGATAATATATAGTAGATAGTAGATAGTAGATAGTAGATTATAGATAATAGATAATAGATAGTAGATAGTAGATAGTAGATAGTAGATAGTGATAATAGATAGTAGATAGTAGATAGTAGATTGTGGTAATAGATAATAGATAATAGATAGTAGATAGTAGATAGTGATAATAGATAGTAGATAGTAGATAGTGATAATAGATAATAGAAAATAGATAGTAGATAGTAGAAAGTAGATAGTAGATAGTGATAATAGATAATAGATAGTAGATAGTAGATAGTTTGTAGTGATAATAGATAATATATAGTAGATAGTAGATAGTAGATAGTAGATTATAGATAATAGATAATAGATAGTAGATAATAGATAATAGATAATAGATAATAGATAATAGAATGTAGATAATAGATAATAGATAATAGATAGTAGATAGTAGATAGTAGATAGTAGATCGTGATAATAGATAGTAGATAGTAGATAGTAGATAGTAGATCGTGATAATAGATAATAGATAATAGATATTAGATAGTAGATAGTGATAATAGATAGTAGTCAGTAGATAGTAGATAGTGATAATAGATAATAGAAAATATATAGTAGATAGTAGAAAGTAGATAATAGATTATAGATAATATACAATAGATAGTAGATAATAGATAGTATATAATAGATAATAGATAGTAGAATTTAGATAATAGATAATAGATAGTAGATAGTAGATAATAGATAGTTGATAGTAGATAATAGATAATAGATAGTAGAATGTAGATAATAGATAATAGATAGTAGATAGTAGATAGTGATAATAGATAGTAGAAATTAGAAAGTAGATAATAGATAGTAGATAATAGATAGTAGATAGTAGATAGTAGATAGTAGATAGTTATAATAGATAGTAGATAGTAGATAGTAGATAGTGATAATAGATAGTAGATAGTAGATAGTGATAATAGATAGTATATAGTAGATAGTAGATAGTAGATAGTAGATAATAGATAATAGATAATAGATAGTAGATAGTGATAATAGATAGTAGATAGTAGATAGTAGATAGTAGATAGTAGATAGTAGATAGTGATAATAGATAGTAGATAATAGATAATAGATAATAGATAGTAGATAGTAGATAGTAGATAGTGATACTAGATAGTAGATAGTAGATTGTGATAATAGATAGTAGATAGTAGATAATAGATAATAGATAGTAGATTGTAGATAGTGATAATATATAGTAGATAGTAGATAGTAGATAATAGATAATAGATAGTAGATAGTAGATAGTGATAATAGATAGTAGATAGTAGATAGTAGATAATAGATAATAGATAATAGATAGTAGATAGTACATAGTGATAATAGATAGTAGATAGTAGATAGTAGATAGTAGATAGTAGATAGTGATAATAGATAGTAGATAGTAGATAGTTGATAGTTTGTAGTGATAATAGATAATATATAGTAGATAGTAGATAATAGATAGTAGATAGTAGAAAGTAGATAATAGATTATAGATAATATATAATAGATAGTAGATAATAGATAGTATATAATAGATAATAGATAGTAGAATGTAGATAATAGATAATATATAGTAGATAGTAGATAATAGATAGTAGATAGTAGATAGTAGATAGTGATAATAGATAATAGATAATAGATAGTAGATAGTAGATAGTGATAATAGATAGTAGATAGTAGATAGTAGATAGTAGATAGTGATAATAGATAGTAGATAGTAGATAGTAGATAGTTTGTAGTGATAATAGATAATATATAGTAGATAGTAGATAGTAGATAGTAGATAGTAGATTATAGATAATAGATAATAGATAGTAGATAGTAGATAGTAGATAATAGATAATAGATAGGAGATAATAGAATGTAGATAATAGATAATAGATAGTAGATAATAGATAGTAGATAGTGATAATAGATAATAGAAAATAGATAGTAGATAGTAGAAAGTAGATAGTAGATAGTGATAATAGATAATAGATAGTAGATAGTAGATAGTTTGTAGTGATAATAGATAATATATAGTAGATAGTAGATAGTAGATAGTAGATTATAGATAATAGATAATAGATAGTAGATAATAGATAATAGATAATAGATAATAGATAATAGAATGTAGATAATAGATAATAGATAATAGATAGTAGATAGTAGATAGTAGATAGTAGATTGTGATAATAGATAGTAGATAGTAGATAGTAGATAGTAGATCGTGATAATAGATAATAGATAATAGATATTAGATAGTAGATAGTGATAATAGATAGTAGTCAGTAGATAGTAGATAGTGATAATAGATAATAGAAAATATATAGTAGATAGTAGAAAGTAGATAATAGATTATAGATAATATACAATAGATAGTAGATAATAGATAGTATATAATAGATAATAGATAGTAGAATTTAGATAATAGATAATAGATAGTAGATAGTAGATAATAGATAGTTGATAGTAGATAATAGATAATAGATAGTAGAATGTAGATAATAGATAATAGATAGTAGATAGTAGATAGTGATAATAGATAGTAGAAATTAGAAAGTAGATAATAGATAGTAGATAATAGATAGTAGATAGTAGATAGTAGATAGTGATAATAGATAATAGATAATAGATAGTAGATAGTAGATAGTAGATAGTTATAATAGATAGTAGATAGTAGATAGTAGATAGTGATAATAGATAGTAGATAGTAGATAGTGATAATAGATAGTATATAGTAGATAGTAGATAGTAGATAATAGATAATAGATAATAGATAGTAGATAGTGATAATAGATAGTAGATAGTAGATAGTAGATAGTAGATAGTAGATAGTTATAATAGATAGTAGATAATAGATAATAGATAATAGATAGTAGATAGTAGATAGTAGATAGTGATACTAGATAGTAGATAGTAGATTGTGATAATAGATAGTAGATAGTAGATAATAGATAATAGATAGTAGATTGTAGATAGTGATAATATATAGTAGATAGTAGATAGTAGATAATAGATAATAGATAATAGATAGTAGATAGTAGATAGTGATAATAGATAGTAGATAGTAGATAGTAGATAATAGATTTTAGATAATAGATAGTAGATAGTAGATAGTGATAATAGATAATAGATTATAGATAGTAGATAGTAGGTAGTGATAATAGATAGTAGATAGTAGATAGTGATAATAGATAGTAGATAGTAGATAGTAGATAGTTGGTAGTGATAATAGATAATATATAGTAGATATTAGGTAGTAGATAGTAGATTATAAATAATAGATAATAGATAGTAGATAGTAGATAGTAGATAGTGATAATAGATAGTAGATAGTAGATAGTAGATAGTTGGTAGTGATAATAGATAATATATAGTAGATAGTAGATAGTAGATAGTAGATAGTGATAATAGATAATAGATAGTAGATAGTAGATAGTAGATAGTGATAATAGATAGTAGATAGTAGATAGTGATAATAGATAGTAGATAGTAGATAGTAGATAGTTGGTAGCGATAATAGATAATATATAGTAGATAGTAGATAGTAGATAGTAGATTATAGATAGTAGATAGTAGATAGTAGATAGTAGATAGTTGGTAGTGATAATAGATAATATATAGTAGCTAGTAGATAGTAGATAGTAGATTATAGATAATAGATAATAGATAGTAGATAGTAGATAGTAGATAGTAGGTAGTGATAATAGATAATAGATAATAGATAGTAGATAGTAGATAATAGATAATAGATAATAGATAATAGATAGTAGAATGTAGATAATAGATAATAGACAGTAGATAGTAGATAATAGATAATAGATAGTAGATAGTAGATAGTAGATAGTGATAATAGATAGTAGATAGTAGATAGTAGATTGTGATAATAGATAATAGATAGTAGATAGTAGATAGTAGATAGTGATAATAGATAGTAGATTGTGATAATAGATAGTAGATAGTAGATAGTAGATAATAGATAATAGATAATAGATAGTAGATAGTAGATAGTGATAATATATAGTAGATAGTAGATAGTAGATAACATATAATAGATAGTAGATAATAGATAGTAGATAGTAGATAGTAGATAGTGATAATAGATAATAGATAATAGATAGTAGATAGTAGATAGTGATAATAGATAGTAGATAGTAGATAGTAGATAGTAGATAGTGATAATAGATAGTAGATAGTAGATAGTAGATAGTTGGTAGTGATAATAGATAATATATAGTAGATAGTAGATAGTAGATAGTAGATTATAGATAATAGATAATAGATAGTAGATAGTAGATAGTAGATAGTAGATAGTATATAGTGATAATAGATAGTAGATAGTAGATAGTAGATAGTTGGTAGTGATAATAGATAATATATAGTAGATAGTAGATAGTAGATAGTAGATAGTAGATAATAGATTTTAGATAATAGATAGTAGATAGTAGATAGTGATAATAGATAATAGATTATAGATAGTAGATAGTAGGTAGTGATAATAGATAGTAGATAGTAGATAGTGATAATAGATAGTAGATAGTAGATAGTAGATAGTTGGTAGTGATAATAGATAATATATAGTAGATATTAGGTAGTAGATAGTAGATTATAAATAATAGATAATAGATAGTAGATAGTAGATAGTAGATAGTGATAATAGATAGTAGATAGTAGATAGTAGATAGTTGGTAGTGATAATAGATAATATATAGTAGATAGTAGATAGTAGATAGTAGATAGTGATAATAGATAATAGATAGTAGATAGTAGATAGTAGATAGTGATAATAGATAGTAGATAGTAGATAGTGATAATAGATAGTAGATAGTAGATAGTAGATAGTTGGTAGCGATAATAGATAATATATAGTAGATAGTAGATAGTAGATAGTAGATTATAGATAATAGATAATAGATAGTAGATAGTAGATAGTGATAATAGATAGTAGATAGTAGATAGTAGATAGTAGATAGTTGGTAGTGATAATAGATAATATATAGTAGCTAGTAGATAGTAGATAGTAGATTATAGATAATAGATAATAGATAGTAGATAGTAGATAGTAGATAGTAGGTAGTGATAATAGATAATAGATAATAGATAGTAGATAGTAGATAATAGATAATAGATAATAGATAATAGATAGTAGAATGTAGATAATAGATAATAGACAGTAGATAGTAGATAATAGATAATAGATAGTAGATAGTAGATAGTAGATAGTGATAATAGATAGTAGATAGTAGATAGTAGATTGTGATAATAGATAATAGATAGTAGATAGTAGATAGTAGATAGTGATAATAGATAGTAGATTGTGATAATAGATAGTAGATAGTAGATAGTAGATAATAGATAATAGATAATAGATAGTAGATAGTAGATAGTGATAATATATAGTAGATAGTAGATCGTAGATAACATATAATAGATAGTAGATAATAGATAGTAGATAGTAGATAGTAGATAGTGATAATAGATAATAGATAATAGATAGTAGATAGTAGATAGTGATAATAGATAGTAGATAGTAGATAGTAGATAGTAGATAGTGATAATAGATAGTAGATAGTAGATAGTAGATAGTTGGTAGTGATAATAGATAATATATAGTAGATAGTAGATAGTAGATAGTAGATTATAGATAATAGATAATAGATAGTAGATAGTAGATAGTAGATAGTGATAATAGATAATAGATTATAGATAGTAGATAGTAGGTAGTGATAATAGATAGTAGATAGTAGATAGTGATAATAGATAGTAGATAGTAGATAGTAGATAGTTGGTAGTGATAATAGATAATATATAGTAGATATTAGGTAGTAGATAGTAGATTATAAATAATAGATAATAGATAGTAGATAGTAGATAGTAGATAGTGATAATAGATAGTAGATAGTAGATAGTAGATAGTTGGTAGTGATAATAGATAATATATAGTAGATAGTAGATAGTAGATAGTAGATAGTGATAATAGATAATAGATAGTAGATAGTAGATAGTAGATAGTGATAATAGATAGTAGATAGTAGATAGTGATAATAGATAGTAGATAGTAGATAGTAGATAGTTGGTAGCGATAATAGATAATATATAGTAGATAGTAGATAGTAGATAGTAGATTATAGATAATAGATAATAGATAGTAGATAGTAGATAGTGATAATAGATAGTAGATAGTAGATAGTAGATAGTAGATAGTTGGTAGTGATAATAGATAATATATAGTAGCTAGTAGATAGTAGATAGTAGATTATAGATAATAGATAATAGATAGTAGATAGTAGATAGTAGATAGTAGGTAGTGATAATAGATAATAGATAATAGATAGTAGATAGTAGATAATAGATAATAGATAATAGATAATAGATAGTAGAATGTAGATAATAGATAATAGACAGTAGATAGTAGATAATAGATAATAGATAGTAGATAGTAGATAGTAGATAGTGATAATAGATAGTAGATAGTAGATAGTAGATTGTGATAATAGATAATAGATAGTAGATAGTAGATAGTAGATAGTGATAATAGATAGTAGATTGTGATAATAGATAGTAGATAGTAGATAGTAGATAATAGATAATAGATAATAGATAGTAGATAGTAGATAGTGATAATATATAGTAGATAGTAGATAGTAGATAACATATAATAGATAGTAGATAATAGATAGTAGATAGTAGATAGTGATAATAGATAATAGATAATAGATAGTAGATAGTAGATAGTGATAATAGATAGTAGATAGTAGATAGTAGATAGTAGATAGTGATAATAGATAGTAGATAGTAGATAGTAGATAGTTGGTAGTGATAATAGATAATATATAGTAGATAGTAGATAGTAGATAGTAGATTATAGATAATAGATAATAGATAGTAGATAGTAGATAGTAGATAGTAGATAGTATATAGTGATAATAGATAGTAGATAGTAGATAGTAGATAGTTGGTAGTGATAATAGATAATATATAGTAGATAGTAGATAGTAGATAGTAGATAGTAGATTATAGATAATAGATAATAGATAATAGATAGTAGATAGTAGATAGTAGATAGTAGGTAGTGATAATAGATAATAGATAATAGATAGTAGATAGTAGATAATAGATAATAGATAATAGATAGTAGAATGTAGATAATAGATAATAGATAATAGACAGTAGACAGTAGATAATAGATAATAGATAGTAGATAGTAGATAGTGATAATAGATAGTAGATAGTAGATAATAGATAATAGATAGTAGAATGTAGATAATAGATAATAGATAGTAGATAATAGATAGTAGATAATAGATAGTGCCACAAAGAGTGAAGGCAGAGTACTACACCACTTGTATTGTATAAATATAACACCACTTTAACAATACCAATACACATCTTCTTCTGTTATTAAAGGAAGACATGGTAAGATGATTTTTTTGAACAAGGGACAGGGTCATTAAAGTGTAGTTACGGTGACATGAGGAAAACCTCTTCCCACCGATAGTACTTATGAACTCATTAGTTACGTACGGTTTAACACTCAAACACACACACAGGTACACACACACACACACACACACAAACACACACACACACACACACACACACACACACACACACACACACACACACACACACACACACACACACACACACACACACACACACACACACACACACAGGTACACACACACACACAGGTACACACACACACACACACACACACACACACACACACACACACACACACACACACTCAAACACACACACAGGTACACACACACACACACACACACACACACACACACACACACACACACACACACACACACACACACACACACACACACACACACACACACACACACACACACACACACACACACACATACACACACACACACACACACACACACACACCACAGGAATGTGTGGTAAAGGCTGCAGTGGAATCAGTGGAATTGTATTGAATATATCAGACACATGTTTTCCATGTGTCTGATGTCATTCCATTCGCTCCGTTCCAGACATTATTATGAGCCAGGACGGCCCCCTAAGCAGCTTCCTCTGACACACACTAACACAATAGGCAGAAATGCCTCAGGGCAGAGGGAGAAAGTGAGCTGATAGTTACATTGTTATTAAGAGGTCAATATTTTCTACACACAGCCCTGGGAAAGAACCCAAGCAGCTAAATAACACAGGAACAATAATTATTGTTTTAGTATGCAAATATAGCTAAACATTACAAATATGAATATATTGACTATTGTGATAGAAACCAATCAAGGGTAAACACGACTTACAGCTGTAGGTGAAATAGATAACGATAACATCCTAGGAAATACCTGTCACAGATCAAAACAGAAATTAAAATTGAATTCATCTTCAGGAAAAGATTTTAGACTTTAGGGTTGATTAATGCGTGTGGAATGGTAGAGTCAATTAACTACAGATGTTAATTTAGTGTTATTAATGGGTTGGGTTAGTCCCAATTGGCACCCTATTCCCTATATAGTGCACTACTTTTGACTAGACCCCTATGGGCCTTGATTAAAAATAGTGCACTACATAGTGGACAGGGTGCCATTTGACATGCAGACCCTTATCGTGATCTTGTTGTCCAAACAGAACCACGACAGTAACCATAGTGACAGGGACAGATATAGATAGGTAGGTGTACTTTAAGAGGATGGAACTGTATTGAATTACACACACCTTTGTATTTCATTATTTAACCTGTATCCCAACCAGATAGGTCAATGAAAGAAGAACTTGTGGAATTTACATGACGAACTGGTGAGTGTTCAGTGACTGGTGTTTACGTGACTGACTGGTGAGTGACTGGTATTATACATGACTGACTGGTGAGTGACTGGTATTATACATGACTAACTGGTGAGTGTTCAGTGACTGGTGTTTACGTGACTGACTGGTGATAGTTTAGGGACTGGTATTTACATGACTAACTAGTGAGTGACTGGTATTTACATGATTAACTGGTGAGTGACTGGTACTATACATGACTAACTGGTGAGTGACTGGTATTTAAATGACTAACTGGTGAGTGACTGGTATTTACATGACTAACTGGTGAGTGACTGGTATTTAAATGACTAACTGGTGAGTGACTGGTATTATACATGACTAACTGGTGAGTGACTGGTATTTACATGACTAACTGGTGAGTGACTGGTATTATACATGACTAACTGGTGAGTGACTGGTATTTACATGACTAACTGGTGAGTGAATGGTATTATACATGACTAACTGGTGAGTGACTGGTATTATACATGACTAACTGGTGAGTGACTGGTATTATACATGACTAACTGGTGAGTGACTGGTATTATACATGACTAACTGGTGAGTGACTGGTATTATACATGACTAACTGGTGAGTGACTGGTATTTACATGACTAACTGGTGAGTGACTGGTATTTACATGACTAACTGGTGAGTGACTGGTATTATACATGACTAACTGGTGAGTGACTGGTATTTACATGACTAACTGGTGAGTGACTGGTATTATACATGACTAACTGGTGAGTGACTGGTATTATACATGACTAACTGGTGAGTGACTGGTATTTACATGACTAACTGGTGAGTGAATGGTATTATACATGACTAACTGGTGAGTGACTGGTATTATACATGACTAACTGGTGAGTGACTGGTATTATACATGACTAACTGGTGAGTGACTGGTATTATACATGACTAACTGGTGAGTGACTGGTATTATACATGACTAACTGGTGAGTGACTGGTATTTACATGACTAACTGGTGAGTGACTGGTATTATACATGACTAACTGGTGAGTGACTGGTATTTACATGACTAACTGGTGAGTGTTTAGTGACTGGTATTTACATGACTAACTGGTGAGTGACTGGTACTATACATGACTAACTGGTGAGTGACTGGTATTATACATGACTAACTAGTTTTTGTTTAGTGACTGGTATTTACATGACTAACTGGTGAGTGACTGGTACTATACATGACTAACTGGTGAGTGACTGGTATTATACATGACTAACTGGTGAGTGACTGGTATTTACATGACTAACTGGTGAGTGACTGGTACTATACATGACTAACTGGTGAGTGACTGGTATTATACATGACTAACTGGTGAGTGACTGGTATTTACATGACTAACTGGTGAGTGACTGGTACTATACATGACTAACTGGTGAGTGACTGGTATTATACATGACTAACTGGTGAGTGACTGGTATTTACATGACTAACTGGTGAGTGACTGGTATTTACATGACTAACTGGTGAGTGACTGGTATTTAAATGACTAACTGGTGAGTGACTGGTATTTAAATGACTGACTGGTGATAGTTTAGGGACTGGTATTTAAATGACTAACTGGTGAGTGACTGGTATTTACATGACTAACTGGTGAGTGACTGGTATTATACATGACTAACTGGTGAGTGACTGGTATTATACATGACTAACTGGTGAGTGACTGGTATTATACATGACTAACTGCTGAGTGACTGGTATTATACATGACTAACTGGTGAGTGACTGGTATTATACATGACTAACTGGTGAGTGACTGGTATTTACATGACTAACTAGTTTGTGTTTAGTGACTGGTATTTACATGACCAACTAGTTTGTGTTTAGTGACTGGTATTTACATGACTAACTAGTTTGTGTTTAGTGGCTGGTATTGACATGATTAACTGGTGAGTGACTGGTATTTACATAACTAACTGGTGAGTGTTTAGTGACTGGTATTAAACAAGTAAATCCCTGCTGAGCCACTCTGACCTGAAGTATTGTATCACCCCAGAACCTGGGCATAGGTAGGCCAATTAAGCCTTCTGATTTACAGTGAAGACCTGAGACGTGGCAGGTGCTACAGAGATATAGAATGACACTCCAGGTCAGAACAGAGCACACCTGAGGCACTCTGACCAGCAATAGCACCAGTAGAAAACTTTCTTATTCACTAATGATGACCTGAGAAGTGGCAGGTGCTACAGAGGTATAAAATGACAGTACAGGTCAGAACACAGCACTGCTGAGACACTCTAACCAGCAATAGCACCAGCCAACCTGGACATATCCTCCTAATAATGTTATTAATAAGGGGATAAGGGCTGCCTCCAAAAAGCCTCAGAAGCACACAGTCCCATAATAATATGTCCGATGGTGGGTTTAAATGTCATAGTAATGAATGTAGAGCGACCGCATTCTGCTCTAAATCCGTATATTCACCTTTCGTGTTGTTTTGACGGTAACTTACATCAAGCCGGTTGCCTGTAACAGTAAATAAGGTACATAATGTTTCCGTAACGTGTTTTATGGTATCCAATATAGTTACATTCATCTTTTTTACGTTTGTTTTTATAGTAACTTACAGGCAACTGGCATCCTGTAAGTTAATGTAAATCAACAGTATATTACTGTAATGTTATTCCGGTAATTGTAAAGAACTAATTAATGAATGCATGAATTAAATTCATATGAGAGGAGATGGGGTTTGTATTTCACAGTATTATACCATAATTGCATGTGATTGGTGGAGGCAGGTTGGCTACTAGTGTCACTCCCTGACCTTATGCTAGTGATGTCTTGTCTAGGGTTATTGTATAACTAGCGGTTTTGGTAGGTCTAGGTATTTGTAAGTCTATGGTGGCCTGAATTGGTTCCCAATCAGAGGCAGCTGTTTATCGTTGTCTCTGATTGGGAACCATATTTAGGTAGCTATTTTCCCTTGGGTATTTGTGGGTTCTTGTCTATGTGTAGTTGCTTGTTCAGCACTCATTTGTATAGCTTCACGGTTCGTTTGGTTATTTTGTTAGTTTGGGTTCATTGTTCATCCTTATATTAAAGAAGAATGTACGCATACCACGCTGCACCTTGGTCTCCTCCTTTTGACGGCCGTGACAGCTAGGTACTGTGATGTGTTTATATGTTACAGCATATCAATGAAGGCCAGTCCTAAAGTCTTTGTTAATACCACATTTTACATCACTTGCACTTTTAGAGGCCTTAACAAAGACTTCCAAACTGGTAGTGACTACAGGGCAAAAAAGACCAAAGGACATGGCAAATATTGTAAGTTACTCTAAAACAACATGGCTCCCGAGTGGTGCAGCAGTCTAAGGCACTGCATCTCAGTGCTGGAGGCATCACTACAGATACCCTGGTTCGATTCCAGGCTGTATCACAAACGGCCTTGATTGGAAGTCCCATAGGGCGGCGTACAATTGTCTCAGCGCCGTCCAGGTTTGGCCGGGGTAGGCCGTCATTGACTAGCCTAGTGAAATAAAGGTTAAATATATATATATATATATATATATATATATATATATATATATATATATATATATTTAAAAACTCAACCATTAAAGGTACGAAACGCCCAATCCAATCTGTATACGCATGTAACTGATGGGGCAATACCACCACACATCAATTAAATGGGTTTAGCACTCTCACTAACCGGTGGCACAAATGTGGTCTCATAAAAGGCACAACTCCATATATGTCAATGAGCCAGAAACAACAATACCATACAACCACTCTTTGTAAAAAGTTTTTTTTTGGCACTCCAAAAATACGGTAAGGTACCGTATTATGTGGGGTGGAATTACAATACCATTCAAAATACAGCGATTATTTCCCTGCCCACAACATTTTCCCATAATGCACCATCATTTACAGTATGCTGCAGTACAATGCCTCACAGTATTTTACTGTTGATAAATGTACAAATTTTACTGTATAAATCATAATTTTTGGATATAACTGTAACTCCTCTGATGGCAGGTCTCGTCTGCCGGATATACGTCATCAGATACTTCATCAGATACGTCATCAGAGAGCGCAACAGAACATTGTACAGTCTACACTCGGTTTGTTGTTTATGTTAAAATTGTTTCATTAAATCGGGTTTTAATTCAGAACTAAAGTTTTGTTGCTAAGGGTTTCCACGACGCGGTTAGCCTTTACGGCTGGGACTGCGAGCTTGTGTTCCATTTTGTTTGCGTGGATTCCGCGGGTGCTAGCTAGCTGTTATCCTATCGTGAAACACCGTTGCAGTGAAGAGCCAACCTGGATACTGAGGGAAATCGATGAGTTTTACGCTATGGAGGAACAACTTACTCCATCATGGAAAAATCCGACTACCTCACAAAAATAACTGTAAACCCGACAAAAAAAAAAAAGAGAAACAGATTAATCTAGAGACACGGACGATTTACTTACCGTTAACGTAGAGGCTAGTGCTCTGGCTGGAATCCATGCACCACTGGAAAAGTTGTGTGGGGAGGTAGCAGGGCTGAGGGGGAGTTTGGAGTTCAAACAGAGGGAAATTCTCATGATCCAAAGAGAAAACCAGACACTCACAGCCAAGGTAAAAATCTACGATTTCAACATGGATGGTCTACCCAGGGAAAACAGGATGATGAAGGTGTCGCTAATAGACATACAAAGTTGTAGCGTGAAAATATATTTTTTTCTGGGATTCCTGAGGATGCATCCAATAATCCAGAGGGCGCGATCAGAGAATTAATGCGATCCGCCTTGAAACTGCCTATGTAGACTGTAAACAAGGTGGCTTTCCACCGAGGATACAGACTAGGAACTCGGAGTGTCAAAACCCAGGGTCCCCGATCAATCATCGCAAAATTTGAACACTACCAACAAAAGGAGCTGATCAAAAGCAGGGGAAGGAGCTTAAAGGGACCAAATTCAGTCTCAGTGACCAATTTCCAAGGGAGATAAACGAACGTCGTAGGAGACTGTTTCCGGTAGAGCGGCAAAAGAGGGAGAAGGGTCAGGGTCTCATTGAAGAGAAACACTTTATAGATGGACAGCTATTCCGAGACAGCTCCACGACACCATGGTTGTAGTAAATTCTACAGGGACTTCAGGTTACGAGAAAAAAGAAGGTATGGGAACTGTAAAAATACCTGTGAAGTGGATATGAAAACACACGTACTCAACTACGTGCTCACTTCACTTACACACACACACACACACACACACACACACACACACACACACACACACACACACACACACACACACACACACACACACACACACACACACACACACACACACAGACACACACACAGACACACACACACACACACACACACACACACACACACACACACACACACACACTCCTGATCTCACTCTCTCTTTCTCTCTTTTCTCTTCTCTCCTCTCTCACTCTCTCTTTCTCTCTTTTCTCTTCTCTCCCTCTCTCTCTATTGTTGATAACTGTCTTATAATTTAATGTGTTTACTGTTTGTCAATCTTTTTTTATGTATTTGTCTACAAGATTATATATATTTACAACAAGCAAGGGGAAGATATCGGAATAGGGGCATTGGGGAATAATTACATATTGTATGGAATACATTTGTGCTGTTGTGAAGCCGTCTCTAGAGTCTTGGAGATAATATACGACAAGGTCTCTTTTATGATCATGTGAAACGTCAATTGCTGTGGGAAGTGCTGGGATGTGTTTTTCAATGATGTTAAAGGTAATTATGCTGCAACTATGACGGTGATACGATATGGATTACAATTATCATCATGAATATTAAGGCTATACGCACTGCATCTTACACACATAGACACTCAACCATACAAATTGGCATTATTACAAGTTATTTTTAATTTGGACAAGTATTATAGACTTACTCTTACACAGACATCGTACACACTCTCACTATATCACATCCAATATCATACACATCAACCTACTCAGATTTACTACACACATAATATCTTGTCTCAATTTTATAACATCTGTGGCATTGGCTCACAGGCAAACAGGCAATGGAATAAAACAAATATTTCTTGAATTCTAAATATCAGACATTTGAAAGCTCTAGTTTTGACCGTCATAATACCTCTGATGGCAGTAACTTTACAAGCACTAATTACGGTCAATTTAGACTGAGAAAAGTATCTAAGTATAGCCAGTTATAATTGTAACGGTTTAGCAGATTATAAAAAAGAAGATCAGTCTATACATGGCTAAAAGAAAAGGAATATGACAAACTGTTTACAGGAAACTCACTCGACATCCTTAGATGAAGTTGCGATGAAAACGGAATATCTGTCATGGACAAAGGAACTCAAAAGTTGTGATATTAATTAAAAAACATTTTGATCTGAATGTGCAAACAGACAGGATTGATTCACAAAGAAGGTGGATCTTTTTGAATATGAAAGTGGATGAAAAAGAGATTTCCCTCATTAATCTATAGAGTCCAAATCAGGATGATCCATCCTTCTTCGAAAACATTTATACCAATTTATTGAACTTACAGGCAACAAATGATCAAATCATTATGGTAGGAGACTATAACACAGTGTTAAGTACCTCAATGGAACGTAAAGGTAATCACTCTACAAACTATCATCACCGTGCCCTTAATAAGGAAATCACAAATATTATGGACACATTAGATATAGTGGATATTTGGAGACAAAAAAAAAAAAACCTAGTGAGATATACATGGAGGAGACTTAATCAAGCGTCTTGATTACTTGATTACATTCTTGTCTCTTTCTCTCTTGCATCAAAGGTTAATAGGAGTTTGAATAGGAGACAGAATGCGATCGGATCAACATCTAATTGGCCTTCACATAACTCTTATAGATTTTCCACGTGGACGGGCGTATTGGACATTTAATCAAACTTTACTGGAGCACAACTTATTTTTAACTGAGACAAAATCATTTATAACAGAATTTTTCCAGTATAATATAAGTTGAGCAAATCCCCTTATTGTTTGGGATACCTTGAAGTGTACCTTCAGAGGTCATTCAGAAGTCATTGAATTCAATATTCATCAATCATAACAAAGCAGTTTCTGGCTAAAGAGACAAGACTAACAAGGGAAATCCATGAAACAATAGTACAGGTAGACAGCAATAAAAACGATACTACTACAGAGATACAAAATAAGTTAGATGAAAAACATAAAAGAACTTAGGAACTTATTCAAGAACAATCTAATGTAATCTTATACAAAAATAAAACAAACTGGATGGAATATGAAGAAAAGGCACAAAATTCTTCCTGAATCTCCAATAGAGGAACGCTAACGAAAGAATTTGCAGAAACTCTGAAGAAGTAGTCATCTATGATTCTCCGAATGATATTTGAAAAGAGGAAGCTAATTATTTTAGGCAGATGTTCTCTTTTACGTCTCATCCCACTGAATGAAGATTGCGGTAAGGAATTATTTCCTAATATTTAAAAAAATGTAAAATTAACAAATGTACAGAAAGATCAGTGCCAAATTACAGAGGAATAACTTTTTGATGCTATTAAATCCTAAATCCTCCAGTCTGGAAAAACCCCAGGGCTTGATGGCATACCGATAGAGGTATATAGAGATATACTTAAAGCTCCATTGTTAGATTGTTTTAACTACTCCTATATAAATGGTAGTCTGTCAGGTACTCAACAGAAAGGTCTGATTACTATATTATTAAAACAAGACCCAGATGGCAAATATAAAGACCCAGTCTATCTAAAAAACTGGAGGCTCCTTACACTTCAATGTTGTGATGCAAAAATAATAGCGAAATGCATAGCACTCAGAATTTAAAGGGTTTTACCAGGTATTGTTCATCCTGATCAGACAGGTTTTTTACATGGACGATACATTGGAGATAATATACGACAACTACTAGAAATAATAGAACATCATGAAACATATAAGATGCCAGGAATGGTGTTTGTAGCAGATTTTGAAAAGGCATTTGATAAAGTAAGACTGGATTTTATTTAGAAATGCCTGGATTTTTTCAATTTCGGTAAATCTCTTATAAAATGGGTAAAAATAACAGAACGAGTCTCCTTCCTGAGCGGTATGACGGCTGCGTGGTCCCATGGTGTTTATACTTGCATACTATTGTTTGTACAGATGAACGTGGTACCTTCAGGCGTTTTGAAATTGCTCCCAAGGATGAACCAGACTTGTGGAGGTCTACAATGTTTTTTCTGAGGTCTTTGCTGATTTCTTTTGCTTTTCCCATGATGTCAAGCAAAGAGGCACTGAGTTTGAAGGTAGGCCTTGAAATACATCCACAGGTACACCTCCAATTGAGTCAAATGATGTCAATTAGCCTATCAGAAGCTTCTAAAGCCATGACATTATTTTCTGGAATTTTCCAAGCTGTTTAAAGGCACAGTCAACTTAGTGTATGTAAACTTCTGACCCACTGGAATTGTGATACAGGGAATTATAAGTGAAATAATCTGTCTGTAAACAATTGCTGGAAAAATTACTTGTGTCATGCACAAACCGACTTAACCGACTTGCCAAACCGACTTAACCGACTTAACCGACTTGCCAAAACTATGGTTGTTAACAATACATTTGTGGAGTGGTTGAAAACCAAGTTGTAATGACTCCAACCTAAGTGTATGTAGACTTCCGACTTCAGCTGTAAATAACGGCTACTTCTCAGATATTTGAATTGTCAAGAGGAGTTAAACAAGGGTGTCTGCTGTCACCATATCTATTCGTTATGGCCATCGAAATGCTAGCTATTAAAATCAGATCCAATAACAACATTAGAGGATTAGAAATCCAAGGCTTAAAAACAAAGGTGTCCATGTATGTCGTTGACTATTGTATGTCGATGACTATTAAGTCCACAAGCTAGATCCCTGCAATGTCTCATTAAAGATCTAGATAACTTTTCTGTACTCTCTGGACTAAAACCTAATTATTATAAGTGTACAACACTACGTATTGGATCTTTAAAAAATAGAACTTTTACCTAAATTTACCTATAAAATGGGCTGATGGTGAAGTAGACATACTCGGTATTCATACATATCACAAAAGATATAAATAAACTCTCCACAATGAATTTCAATAGATATAATAATACATGTAAAAATAGACAAGATCCTACAACCATGGAAATACCCAAAACCTATCTATTTATGGAAAAATTGCCCTGATTAACTCCTTAGTCATATCTCAGTTTACTCACTTACTTATGGCACTGCCTACTCCTGATGATTTGTTTTTCAAATCATTTGAGCAAAAAAGATTTTGATTTATCTGGTAGGGCCAAGCAGACAAAATAAAATGTGCCTATCTATATAATGAATATGAATTGGGTGGGTTGAGATTATTAACCTGTTCTGGCTGCACGCTGAATATTGAAAAAACTGGAAAATGTGTGCACATTTTCAAACGGCCTCCTAAGAAACTTTTTATTTTCCAATATGCATATATTTACTACTGTTGGATAGATAACAGTCTGTAGTTTCTAAAAAGGTTTGAATTGTTTCTCTAAGTCGAACAGAAATATTTTTACAGCCATTTTCCCAGCCGAATTGAGTTTCCCAAAATGCGATGTGTCTCTTTAAGACCTTCTCTATAAAAGGCCATTTGACTTAGGACCATAGGGACACGTCAGAGGCGTACCTCAGACTGTAATGCGGAAGTGAGAATTGAAAGGGGTCGAATATCTCGTCCCTGGACTGAATAACAGAACTTCTTGTGAGACATGCGCAGTTAAAATAAAAATCCGGGCGCGAAGGATAATTTGATCTCGGCTTCTGGAACAAGGTAGGTAACTTTGAATATGATGCCTGACTACGATATTATTTGCTACATGTCACAAAATCATCCTAAAGGTTGTTTTTTCAATATACTTTAATTATATTATTGCAATTTATTCTGGACTTTAGATGTGAAACGACGGAAGAATTTTTTGAAGAAACGCTTTCTGGCGCAGCAATGCTACCGTGCTAGCTAACCAAAGAGGGGAATCCTTCGTTCTGGAACCCAACTAAAGACTCTACTGGACATTGGACCCCGTTACAACATTCTGATGGAGTACCAAGAAAGATAAGACCCAATTTGGGATGCTTTTTCATATATATGTCGAACTGTTGAATGCTAACGCTGCTAACTATGCTAGGCTAGCGCTTGACTAGAATCAATGCTGCCTTATGCTAGCTTATGATGTTAGCTAATATAACGATATATTGTGTTTTCGCTGTAAAACACTTCAAAAATCGGAAATGTTGTCTGTATTCACAAGATATCTGTCTTTCATTAGTTATCCACCATATGTTTTTCTGAAATGTTTTATGAGGTGTAATTAGTAGCCGACGTTGGTGTATGTATTTTCTCTGGCTACTCCCGGCTGGATTCAGACTCTAGCTATGTGTTAGCATTTTTGGGTAGCATCAATGTAAAACAGATTTATAGCTAAAATATGCACTTTTTATGAACAAAACATAGATTTATTGTGTAACATGTTATATGACTGTCATCTGAGGTCGTTTTTTCTGGGCTCTTTAGGTTGGTTTTAGTTTATTTCGGTTGGTTGTGCATGCTACTTCAATCATAATTCATACTTCATAATCATAATTCATACGTGTCTGTCCACTTTTGTATTTGGTGGTGAGCTAACATAAATATATGTGGTGTTTTCTCTGTAAAACATTTAAAAAATCGGACATGTTGGCTGGATTGACAAGATGTTTATCTTTCAAATGCTGTATTGGACTTGTTAATGTGTAAAAGTTAAATATTTTTAAAAAATAGATTTTGAATTTCGCGCTCTGCAGCTGTTGTCATTTTCGGTCCGAGGTCGGGCTTGCACCCCAAACAGGTTAAATATAAATTCACTAAACATCTCTCTAAAAGCTTCACATATTCAAAAGTTTTACTTGAACCCTAAATGGTTCTCAAGTAGATTTCTAAGAAAAGCTCATCCATTGTTTAAAAATTGCCTTTTTGCCATTGTGCAGGTTGCCATGTCTCATTTTCGATTAATTGAAAATTATATATTTTTTCAAAGTATCTCCCTTTATCGAACAAGCATTGCAGAGCTGGCTACAATTTCAATTTCATCCCCCTGAAAAGATAGAACAAATATTATGGCTGAACTCAAATGTGCTGGTTGAGAAAATACCTGTCTTTTTGGGAAAGATGTTTGAAAAGGGTATTTTGTTCTTAAATGATATTGTAAATTGTAATGGTAGAGTTATGTCCTTCATGGAGTTATCAGAATTGTACGGGAAGGTCTGCTCATTTCAAGAGCACAACCAATTGATTACAGCATTACCCCCAAAAATGGAGGAGGCAGGTGGCAGCAGGAGGAGGTAGGGAACTGGTCTTTTCTGCCCAATATAAAGGATCAAAACTGGCGGAGGAATAAAAATAGCATAAATAGGAAAGTATACCAGTTTAATTTGAGGACCAGGATGTTGACAACTGTGCCATACAGATTGAAAAATAGTTGGGAAGAGATTTTTGATGTATCGATTTTTGATGTACCGTTCTCTCCAGATCTCCTAACAGTATTTCTATGGTCAATTTTAGATCAATTGCTATGCATTTTCAGCCAATCCTGAACCTGAGACCAGAAACAGGCTACCTACCTGAGGACAATACCAAAATAAATGGTCTATTGATTCTGTATCCTCACAACAAAATCGGCAGAGCTTCAATTTTATCATTCAATTTTATCATTCACAATGTATTGAAAATGTTTCAATCCCACAATGCTGTGCAGTAACATGCTTTTTTACTGTTAGGTTTATTGTGTCAAATCAACAAGAACGTTACTACTGTGGTATCCCACTCTATAGCCTCTCATAACAAGATAGAAGTTATAGTATATACAGTACTGTACTGTGGTATCCCACTCTATAGCCTCTCATAACAAGATAGAAGTTATAGTATATACAGTACTGTGCTGTGGTATTCCACTCTATAACCTCTCATAACAAGATAGAAGTTATAGTATATACAGTACTGTACTGTGGTATATATAGTATATAGTATATAGTATATAGTATATAGTATATACAGGGCATTCGGAAAGTATTCAGACCCCCTTGATGATTTTTCCCCACATTTTGTCACGTTACAGCCTTTTTCTAAAATGGATTCTATAGTTTTGTTTCTCTCATCAATACACAATAGCCCATAATGACAAAGCAAAAACAGTTTTTTTGAAATTTTTGCAAATGTATAAAAAATAAAAAATTGAAATATCACATTTACATAAGTATTCAGACCCCTTTACTCAGTACTTTGTTGAAGCACCTTTGTCAATGAGTACAGCCTCGAGTCTTCTTGGCTATGAGGCTACAAGCTTGGCACACCTGTATTTGGGGAGGTTGTCACATTCTTCTTTGCAGATCCTCTCAAGCTCTGTCAGGTTGGATGGGGAGTGTTGCTGCACAGCTATTTTCCGGTCTCTCCATAGGTGTTTGATGGGGTTCAAGTCCGGACTCTGTCTGGCCCACACAAGGACATTCAGAGACTAGTCCCAAAGCCACTCCTGCGTTGTCTTGGCTGTGTGCTTATGGTCATTGTTCTGTTGGAAGGTGAACTTTCGCCCCAGTATGAGGTCCTGAGCACTCTGGAGCAGGTTTTCATTAAGGATCTCTCTGTACTTTGCTCTGTTCATCTTTCCCTGGATCCTGGCTAGTCTCCCAGTCATTGCTGTTGAAAAACATACCCACAGCATGATGCTGCCACCACCATGCTTCACCATGGGGATGGTGCCAGGTTTCTTCCAAATGTGACACTTGGCATTCAGGCCAAAAAAGTTCCAGCTTGGTTTCATGAGACCAGAGAATCTTATTTCTTATGGTCTGAGAGTCCTTTGGGTGCCTTTTGACAAACTCCAAACACGATGTAATGTTTCTTTAACTGAGGAGTGGCTCTAGGAAGAGTCTTGGTGGTTCCAAACGTCTTCCATTTCGGAGTGATGAAGGCCACTGTGTTCTCTGGGCTTCAACAAAATCCTGTCTCCGTGCTCTATGGACAATTCCTTTGACCTCATGGCTTGGTTTTTGCTCTGACATGCACTGTCAACTGTGGGACCTTATATACACAGGTGTGTGCCTTTCCAAATCATGTCCAATCAATTGAAATTACCACAGGTGAACTCCAATCAAGTTGTAGAAACATCTCAAGGATGATCAATGGAAACACAAACCACCTGAGCTCAATGTTGAGTCTCATAAATCATAACTTTTCATTTTTAGCAAATTTGCTAAAATGTCTAAAAAACTGTTTTTGGTTTGTCATTATGGGGTATTGATTGTGTGTCATTATGGGGTATTGATTGTTTGTCATTATGGGGTTTTGATTGTGTGTCATTATGGGGTATTGATTGTGTGTCATTATGGGGTATTGATTTTGTGTCATTATGGGGTATTGATTGTGTGTCATTATGGGGTATTGATTTTGTGTCATTATGGGGTATTGATTGTGTGTCATTATGGGGTATTGATTTTGTGTCATTATGGGGTATTGATTGTGTGTCATTATGGGGTATTGATTTTGTGTCATTATGGGGTATTGATTGTGTGTCATTATGGGGTATTGATTTTGTGTCATTATGGGGTATTGATTGTGTGTCATTATGGGGTATTGATTTTGTGTCATTATGGAGTATTGATTGTGTGTCATTATGGGGTATTGATTGTGTGTCATTATGGGGTATTGATTGTGTGTCATTATGGGGTATTGATTGTGTGTCATTATGGGGTATTGATTGTGTGTCATTATGGAGTATTGATTGTGTGTCATTATGGGGTATTGATTGTGTGTTGGGTTGATAATGAAATGTTTTAAAAAAAATACATTTTAGAACATTTTAGAATAAGGCTGTAATGTAACACAATGTGGAAAAAGTCAAAGGGGTCTGAATACTTTGCGAATACGCTGTATATATATATATATATATTAGTACATCTGAATGTGACAGTAAGTGTATAGTAACCGGCCTATTACCTATTCGGTAGGGGCTCTGTTTATATATATATATATATATATATATATTAGTACATCTGAATGTGACAGTAAGTGTATAGTAACCGTTCTATTACCTATTCGGTAGGGGCTCTGTTTATATGTATATATATATATATTAGAACATCTAAATGTGACAGTAAGTGTATAGTTTCCGGCCTATTACCTATTCGGTAGGGGCTCTGTTTATATGTATATATATATATATTAGTACATCTAAATGTGACAGTAAGTGTATAGTTACCGGCCTATTACCTATTCGGTAGGGGCTCTGTTTATATGTATATATATATATATTAGTACATCTAAATGTGACAGTAAGTGTATAGTTACCGGCCTATTACCTATTCGGTAGGGGCTCTGTTTATATGTATATATATATATATTAGTACATCTAAATGTGACAGTAAGTGTATAGTTACCGGCCTATTACCTATTCGGTAGGGGCTCTGTTTATATGTATATATATATATATTAGTACATCTAAATGTGACAGTAAGTGTATAGTTTCCGGCCTATTACCTATTCGGTAGGGGCTCTGTTTATATGTATATATATATATATTAGTACATCTAAATGTGACAGTAAGTGTATAGTTACCGGCCTATTACCTATTCGGTAGGGGCTCTGTTATATATACATATCAAGTCTGCGTCTCAGATAGCATCTTATTCCTTATGTCGTGCACTACCCACAGGGCTCTAGTTAAAAGCAGTACACTATATTGGGAATAGGGTGCTATTTGGTCCCTAACAGAATAACCCAGATGGCAGACAGACAGACAGAAAGACAGACATGAGGACAGGTGGATAGTTTTATCAGGCATATGAGCATATTGGGCATATTTATCAGGCATATCCATCCCTCCCTCTCTCCCTCCCTCCCTCCCTCCCTCCCTCCCTCCCTCCCTCCCTCCCTCCCTCCCTCCCTCCCTCCCTCCATCCATCCCTCCCTCCCTCCCTCCCTCCCTCCCTCCCTCCCTCCTCAATAGGTAGCCCTGCCAACCACATGTCACCTATCTGTGAAAACTTCTCTATTTCTCCAGTTTTAATTATGTTCTTCCCTCCAAGCAACCCGCATGCAGTTACCATGGATGGCTTTCCAATTAGCTGGGCCCGGCCAATAGACTGGAATTTTTTCCCGAACGTCATTAAAGGGCCGCCATAAAAGGACTGGTACTCTTTATCGCTGCAGAGTTCTCTGCATCAATTTTAGAATTCTCAGTAAGTGTGCAACCAGGGAGAAGAAATTGGCATTTCAGTGATGCTGTAGGTAGGATATCATAAAGCTCGAATACTGACCCGTCT
>NC_074693.1:2926153-2992430 GCF_029448725.1 Salvelinus fontinalis
CATCATGTTTTTCATACAGAAGCTTTGTCATAGGAACTATCGTTTACCCTCCTCTAAGTCGATAGCATGTACAGTATCGGCCCTATAAAACCTCCTTGACACATTAAGGGGAGCGGTTACCATATTCACAATGAATACCATAGATAAACACAGACACGGACATTTAAACTAATCCTGGTAGAAGAATAAGAGCGTGTCATTGTATGGACAGAAAGAGATATCACACACACACACACACACACACACACACACACACACACACACACACACACACACACACACGCACAAAATGCGGCCACACACACACGCAAACGCGTACACGGGCACACACACACACACACACACACACTGTGGCCAGTCCACTGAGCAGCCCCTGTGATGTGTACCACTGTGAGGATGTGAAGAGCTGGAGAGCAGACAGATACTAAAGGTCACAGGAAACAAAGCAGTAGTCCAAATACTGCACTATGTAGGGAATAGGGTGCCAGCCCTGGTCTAAAGTAGTGCACTATGTAGGGAATAGGGTGCCAGCCCTGGTCTAAAGTAGTGCACTATGTAGGGAATAGGGTGCCAGCCCTGGTCAAAAGTAGTGCACTATGTAGGGAATAGGGTGCCAGCCCTGGTCTAAAGTAGTGCACTATGTAGGGAATAGGGCTCTGGTCTAAAGTAGTGCACTATATAGGGAATAGGGCTCTGGTCTAAAGTAGTGCACTATATAGGGAATAGGGGAACATTTGGGATACAATCTATAATTACACAGCGTCATCTCACTGACAGGGAGCAGATGGAGAATCAAACAGATTAACATCTCAATACAAAGAGACACACAGACACACACACACACACACACACACACACACACACACACACACACACACACACACACACACACACACACACACACACACACACACACACACACACACACCAGCACACCACACACACACACACACACACACACACACACACACACACACACACACACACACACACACACACACACACACACACACACACACACACACACACACACACACACACACACACACACACACACACAGAGCAGAGCAGAGCAGAGCAGAGCAGAGCAGAGAGAGCTCTGTGGGGTCTGTTTGTGTTTGTGAACAGAGCCCCAGGACCAGCTTGCTTAGAGGACCCTTCTCCAGGTTAATCTCTCTGTAGGTGATGGCTTTGTTTTGGAAGGTTTTGGAATCGCTTCTTTTTAAGGTGGTTGTAGAATTTAATGGCTCTTTTCTGGATTTTGATAAATACCGGGTATCGGACTAATTCTACTCTGCGTGCATTATTTGGTGTTTTACGTTGTACACAAAGGATATTTTTTGATATCAGAATTCTGCATGCAGAGTCTCAATTTGGTGTTTGTGAGATCCTGGTTGGTGTGCGGAGCCCAGACCTCACAACCGTGAAAGGTAGCCTAGTGGTTAGAGCGTTGGGCCATTATCGGGAGGGTTGCTGGATTGAATCCCTGAGCTGAGAAGGTAAAAATCTGTTGGTCAGCCCCTGAGCAAACAGTTAACCCAGGTGCTGAATACGTGGATGTTGATTAACTTCTACTTCATCCCAAACCCGGATCCGGGAGCACCCCCATCAGTAAAAAAGCTGACTAGCATAGCCTAGCATAGCGTCACAAGTAAATACTAGCATCTAAATATCATTAAATCACAAGTCCAAGACACCAGATGAAAGATACACATCTAGTGAATCCAGCCATCATTTCTGATTTTTAAAATGTTTTACAGGGAAGACACAATATGTAAATCTATTAGCTAACCACGATAGCAAAAGACACAACTTTTTTTTCCACCATTTTTTTCCTGCATAGGTAGCTATCACAATTTAGACCAAATAAAGATATAAATATCCACTAACCAAGAAACAACTTCATCAGATGACAGTCTGATAACATATTTATTGTATATCATATGTTTTGTTAGAGAAATGTGCATATTTCAGGTAGAAATCATAGTTTACCATTGCAGCCACCATCACAACTCTCACCAAAAGCGACTAGAATAACTACAGAGACCAACGTGAATTACCTAAATACTCATCATAAAACATTTATGAAAAATACACAGCGTACAGCAAATGAAAGACAAAGATCTTGTGAATCCAGCCAATATTTCAGACTTTTTAAGTGTTTTACAGCGAAAACACAATATAGCATTATATTAGCTTACTACAATAGCCAACCACACAACAGCATTGATTCAAGCCAACAATAGCGATAACGAATAAACCAGCAAAAGATATTACTTTTTTCACTAACCTTCTCAAACTTCTTCAGATGACAGTCCTATAACATCATATTACACAATACATATAGAGTTTGTTTAAAAATGTGCATATTTAGCGGCACAAATCGTGGTTATACAATGAGAATAGTAGCCAAGTTGCCAACAATATGTCGGGAGAAATCTTGGGAGAGGCACCTAATCTAATCAGTAACTAATCATAAACTTGACTAAAAAATACAGGTTGGACAGCAAATGAAAGATACATTAGTTCTTAATGCAACCGCTGTGTTAGACGACATACAGCGTGCGTTAAAGCGAGGCCGCACCGAAATTAATGGCGGAATATGAGTTTTACATTTTCAGCAGAACAACGAATTAACATCATAAATAGTTAACATCATAAATAGAATTAGCAGTAAACATTAGCCATGTGGCCCAGACGTGTCCAACTCACTAGAACGCAGCACAAATAAATATCAGAAAATCGCAATATACCGATATAAACTGATATAACTCGGTTTAAAATAACAACATTATGATGTCTTTAATACCTATATCGAATAAAATCAGAGCCGGATATATCTAAGGGCTATAACGGGAGCTTTCTAGAACGCCATCCTGAGGTCTGTCTTGCGTCATGGCGAATGGTGGAAAGAGAGGACCCCACGTTCCGAGCCTATTTATAAGGCCTCAGATCTGCCTAGCAACTCCATTCCAATTCTCACTATTTGCTGACATCCAGGGGGAGGCGTATGCAGTGCATCTCAACCAATAGAAGACAGGCAAATTAATAAACTGACCTCAGAACAGCCTGGCTGATTTCAGATTTCTCACTTCCTCATAGGAAAATTGATCCAACTAGAGTTCTGTTTTACTCACAGATATAATTCAAACGGTTTTAGAAACTAGAGAGTGTTTTCTATCCAATAGTAATAATAATATGCATATTGTACGAGCAAGAATTGAGTAGTTTAATTTGGGAACAAATTTTTTACAAAGTGCAAACAGCACCCCCTATTGAGAAAAGGTTTTAAGGCAGCCCCCCTCTGATTCAGAGGGGTTGGATTAAATGCGGAAACACATTTCAGTTGGACAACTGACTATGCATCCCCATTTCTAATAGGTTTTATAACTGATTGAAGTATTTTTTTTGCCAGATCCTAATTGGTATGTCAAATGTGATGTTCCCTTTGATGGCATAGAAGGCCAGGACTCTCAGCCCGTTCACAGCTTTGTGGAAGTTAAGCGTGTAGCTGATGTTCAGGCCAAGGTATATATCGTTTTTTGTGTGCTGTAGGGCAATGGTGTTTAGAATTTGGAATTTGTATTTGTGGTCCTGGTGACTGGACCTTTTTTGGAACACCATTATTTTGGTCTTACTGAGATTTACTCTCAGGGCCCAGTTCTGACAAAATCTGTGCAGAATATCTAGGTGCTGCTGTAGGCACTCCTTGGTTGGTGACAGAAGCACCAGATCATCAGCAATCAGTGGACATTTGACTTCAGATTCTCTCTCTCTCTCTGCCCATCCTCCTTCCCTCCCTCCATCCCTCCTCCCACCGCCTCTCTTTGCCCCTCCTCCTGCCCCCTCTCTCTGTCCATAGTCCCTCTCTCCCTCGCTCTCTCTGCCCATACTCCCTCTCTCTCTCTCTGCCCATGCTCCCTCTCTCCCTCTCACTCTCTCTGCCCATAGTCCCTATCTCCCTCTCTCTGTCCCTCCTCCTGCCCCCTCTCTCTGCCCATACTCCCTCTCTCCCTTGCTCTCTCTGCCCATACTCCCTCTCTCTCTCTCTGCCCATACTCCCTCTCTCCCTCGCTCTCTCTGCCCATACTCCCTCTCTCTCTCTCTGCCCATGCTCCCTCTCTCCCCCCCTCTCTCTCTGTCCATAGTCCCTCTCTCCCTCTCTCTCTCTGCTCATAGTCCCTCTCTCCCTCTCTCTCTCTCTGCCTGTCCTCCCTCTCTCCCTCTCTCTCTCTGCCTGTCATCCCTCTCTCCCTCTCTCTCTCTCTCTCTGCCTGTCCTCCCTCTCTCCCTCTCTCTCTCTCTGCCTGTCCTCCCTCTCTCTCTCTCCCTCTCTCTGCCCCTCCTCCTGCCTCCTCTCTCTGCCCATAGTCCCTCTCTCCCTCTCTCTCTCTGCCTGTCCTCCATCTCTCCCTCTCTCTCTGCCCATAGTCCCTCTCTCCCTCTCTCTCTCTCTCTGCCTGTCCTCCCTCTCTCCCTCTCTCTCTCTCTGCCCATAGTCCCTCTCTCCCTCTCTCTCTCTCTGCCTGTCCTCCCACAGTGATCCACTACACTTGAAAGCACAAGAAGATTGGTCACATCTTTCATCCTTTGTATCTCTCTCTCTCCAATTCTCAGGCCGGTAACTGGGGGATAACGATAATGACACAGCTTTATAGAAGTGTTAAGACTTACTACTAAGACATTAACAGGATACCGGTCCAGGATTGGAATAAACAAATGCTCATCTTTTATTCATCTAAGACTGAGTTATAGTAATTTTAGCATTAAAGGTTATAAGACTAAATTTAGAACACAAGAAATAATGTATCTATCAAGTGTGTGGCCATCTTTACACCTAAATGAAAGACAACACCATTTATTTATACAAATAACATTTCATTCAAGTTGAGAATGATCATGGAAAAAGGTGAAAGACAAGAAGAAGAGACCTGGAGACATTGAGACATATAGACAGTAGACCTGGAAACATTTAGACAGTAGACCTGGAGACATTTAGACAGTAGACCTGGAGACATTTAGACAGTAGACCTGGAGACATTTAGACAGTAGACCTGGAGACATTTAGACAGTAGACCTGGAGACATATAGACAGTAAACCTGGAGACATTTAGACAGTAGACCTGGAGACATTTAGACAGTAGACCTGGAGACATTTAGACAGTAGACCTGGAGACATTTAGACAGTAGACCTGGAGACATTTAGACAGTAGACCTGGAGACATATAGACAGTAGACCTGGAGACATTTAGACAGTAGACCTGGAGACATATAGACAGTAGACCTGGAGACATTTAGACAGTAGACCTGGAGACATTTAGACAGTAGACATGGAGACATTTAGACAGTAGACCTGGAGACATTTAGACATATAGACAGTAGACCTGGAGACATTTAGACATATAGACAGTAGACCTGGAGACATTTAGACAGTAGACCTGGAGACGTTTAGACAGTAGACCTGGAGACATTTAGACAGTAGACCTGGAGACATATAGACAGTAGACCTGGAGACATTTAGACAGTAGACCTGGAGACATTTAGACAGTAGACCTGGAGACATTTAGACAGTAGACCTGGAGACATTTAGACATATAGACAGTAGACCTGGAGACATTTAGACATATAGACAGTAGACCTGGAGACATTTAGACAGTAGACCTGGAGACATTTAGACAGTAGACCTGGAGACATTTAGACATTTAGACAGTAGACCTGGAGACATTTAGATATATAGACAGTAGACCTGGAGACATTTAGACATTTAGACAGTAGACCTGGAGACATTTAGATATATAGACAGTAGACCTGGAGACATTTAGACAGTAGACCTGGAGACATTTAGACAGTAGACCTGGAGACATTTAGACATATAGACAGTAGACTTGGAGACATTTAGACAGTAGACCTGGAGACATTTAGACAGTAGACCTGGAGACATCTAGACAGTAGACCTGGAGACATTTAGACATTTAAACAGTAGACCTGGAGACATTTAGACAGTAGACCTGGAGATATTTAGACAAATAGACAGTAGACCTGGAGGTATTCAGACATATAGACAGTAGACCAGGAGACATTTAGACAGTAGACCTGGAGACATTTAGACAGTAGACCTGGAGACATTTAGACAGTAGACCTGGAGACATTTAGACAGTAGACCTGGAGACATTTAGAAAGTAGACCTGGTGACATTTAGACATACAGACAGTAGACCTGGAAACATTTAGACAGTAGTCCTGGAGACATTTAGACAGTAGACCTGTAGACATTTAGACATTTAGACAGTAGACCTGGAGACATTTAGACAGTAGTCCTGGAGACATTTAGACAGTAGACCTGGAGACATTTAGACATATAGACCTGGAGACATTTAGACATATAGACAGTAGACCTGGAGACATTTAGACAGTAGACCTGGAGACATTTAGACAGTAGACCTGGAGACATTTAGACAATAGACCTGGAGACATTTAGACAGTAGACCTGGAGACATTTAGACAGTAGACCTGGAGGCATATAGACAGTAGACCTGGAGACATTTAGACATTAGACCTGGAGACATTTAGACAGTAGACCTGGAGGCATATAGACAGTAGACCTGGAGACATTTAGACAGTAGACCTGGAGACATTTAGACAGTAGACCTGGAGACATTTAGACAGTAGACCTGGAGACATTTAGACATTTAAACAGTAGACCTGGAGACATTTAGACAATAGACCTGGAGACATTTAGACAGTAGACCTGGAGACATTTAGACATTTAAACAGTAGACCTGGAGACATTTAGACAGTAGACCTGGAGACATTTAGACAGTAGACCTGGAGACATTTAGACAGTAGACCTGGAGACATTTAGACAAATAGACAGTAGACCTGGAGACATTTAGACATATAGACAGTAGACCTGGAGACATTTAGACAGTAGACCTGGAGACATTTAGACAGTAGACCTGGAGACATTTAGACAGTAGACCTGGAGACATTTATACAGTAGACCTGGAGACATTTAGACAGTAGAACTGGAGACATTTAGACATATAGACAGTAGACCTGGAGACATTTAGACAGTAGACCTGGAGACATATAGACAGTAGACCTGGAGACATTTAGACAGTAGACCTGGAGACATTTAGACAGTAGACCTGGATACATTTAGACAGTAGACCTGGAGACATTTAGACAGTAGACCTGGAGACATTTAGACAGTAGACTTGGAGACAATTAGACATATAGACAGTAGACCTGGAGACATTTAGACAGTAGACCTGGAGACATATAGACAGTAGACCTGGAGACATTTAGACAGTAGACCTGGAGACATTTAGACAGTAGACCTGGAGACATTTAGACAGTAGACCTGGAGACATTTAGACATTAGACCTGGAGACATTTAGACAGTAGACCTGGAGACATTTAGACATTTAAACAGTAGACCTGGAGACATTTAGACAGTAGACCTGGAGACATTTAGACAGTAGACCTGGAGACATTTAGACCGTAGACCTGGAGACTTTTAGACAGTAGACCTGGAGACATTTAGACATATAGACAGTAGACCTGGAGACATTTAGACAGTAGACCTGGAGACATTTAGACATATAGACAGTAGACCTGGAGACATTTAGACAGTAGACCTGGAGACATATAGACATATAGATAGTAGACCTGGAGACATTTAGACAGTAGACCTGGAGACATTTAGACAGTAGACCTGGAGGTATTTAGACATATAGACAGTAGACCTGGAGGTATTTAGACATATAGACAGTAGACCTGGAGACATTTAGACATATAGACAGTAGACCTGGAGACATTTAGACATATAGACAGTAGACCTGGAGACATTTAGACATATAGACAGTAGACCTGGAGATATTTAGACATATAGACAGTAGACCTGGAGACATTTAGACAGTAGACCTGGAGACATTTAGACAGTAGACCTGGAGACATTTAGACATATAAACAGTAGACCTGGTGACATTTAGACAGTAGACCTGGAGACATTTAGACAGTAGACCTGGAGACATTTAGACAGTAGACCTGGAGACATTTAGACAGTAGACCTGGAGACATATAGAAAGTCGACCGGGAGACATTTAGACAGTAGACCTGGAGGTATTTAGACATATAGACAGTAGACCTGGAGACATTTAGACATATAGACAGTAGACCTGGAGGTATTTAGACATATAGACAGTAGACCTGGAGACATTTAGAGATATATACAGTAGACCTGGAGACATTTAGACATATAGACAGTAGACCTGGAGACATTTAGACATTTAGACAGTAGACCTGGAGACATTTAGACATATAGACAGTAGACCTGGAGACATTTAGAAATATAGACAGTAGACCTGGAGACTTTTAGACAGTAGACCTGGAGACATTTAGACATATAGACAGTAGACCTGGAGATATTTAGACATATAGAAAGTAGACCTGGAGGTATTTAGAAATATAGACAGTAGACCTGGAGACTTTTAGACAGTAGACCTGGAGACATTTAGACATATAGAAAGTAGACCTGGAGGTATTTAGAAATATAGACAGTAGACCTGGAGACATTTAGACAGTAGACCTGGAGACATTTAGACAGTAGACCTGGAGACATCTAGACAGTAGACCTGGAGACATTTAGACATATAGACAGTAGACCTGGAGACATTTAGACATTTAGACAGTAGACCTGAGGACATTTAGACATATAGACAGTAGACCAGGAGACATTTAGACATATAGACAATAGACAGTAGACCTGGAGACATATAGACAGTAGACCTGGAGACATTTAGACAGTAGACCTGGAAACATTTAGACAGTAAACCTGGAGACATTTAGACAGTAGACCTGGAGACATTTAGACAGTAGACCTGGAGACATCTAGACAGTAGACCTGGAGACATTTAGACATTTAAACAGTAGACCTGGAGACATTTAGACAGTAGACCTGGAGATATTTAGACAAATAGACAGTAGACCTGGAGGTATTCAGACATATAGACAGTAGACCAGGAGACATTTAGACAGTAGACCTGGAGACATTTAGACAGTAGACCTGGAGACATTTAGACAGTAGACCTGGAGACATTTAGACAGTAGACCTGGAGACATTTAGAAAGTAGACCTGGTGACATTTAGACATACAGACAGTAGACCTGGAAACATTTAGACAGTAGTCCTGGAGACATTTAGACAGTAGACCTGTAGACATTTAGACATTTAAACAGTAGACCTGGAGACATTTAGACAGTAGTCCTGGAGACATTTAGACAGTAGACCTGGAGACATTTAGACATATAGACCTGGAGACATTTAGACATATAGACAGTAGACCTGGAGACATTTAGACAGTAGACCTGGAGACATATAGACAGTAGACCTGGAGACATTTAGACAATAGACCTGGAGACATTTAGACAGTAGACCTGGAGACATTTAGACAGTAGACCTGGAGGCATATAGACAGTAGACCTGGAGACATTTAGACATTAGACCTGGAGACATTTAGACAGTAGACCTGGAGGCATATAGACAGTAGACCTGGAGACATTTAGACAGTAGACCTGGAGACATTTAGACAGTAGACCTGGAGACATTTAGACAGTAGACCTGGAGACATTTAGACATTTAAACAGTAGACCTGGAGACATTTAGACAGTAGACCTGGAGACATTTAGACAGTAGACCTGGAGACATTTAGACATTTAAACAGTAGACCTGGAGACATTTAGACAGTAGACCTGGAGACATTTAGACAGTAGACCTGGAGACATTTAGACAGTAGACCTGGAGACATTTAGACAAATAGACAGTAGACCTGGAGACATTTAGACATATAGACAGTAGACCTGGAGACATTTAGACAGTAGACCTGGAGACATTTAGACAGTAGACCTGGAGACATTTAGACAGTAGACCTGGAGACATTTATACAGTAGACCTGGAGACATTTAGACAGTAGAACTGGAGACATTTAGACATATAGACAGTAGACCTGGAGACATTTAGACAGTAGACCTGGAGACATATAGACAGTAGACCTGGAGATATTTAGACAGTAGACCTGGAGACATTTAGACAGTAGACCTGGATACATTTAGACAGTAGACCTGGAGACATTTAGACAGTAGACCTGGAGACATTTAGACAGTAGACTTGGAGACATTTAGACATATAGACAGTAGACCTGGAGACATTTAGACAGTAGACCTGGAGACATATAGACAGTAGACCTGGAGACATTTAGACAGTAGACCTGGAGACATTTAGACAGTAGACCTGGAGACATTTAGACAGTAGACCTGGAGACATTTAGACATTAGACCTGGAGACATTTAGACAGTAGACCTGGAGACATTTAGACATTTAAACAGTAGACCTGGAGACATTTAGACAGTAGACCTGGAGACATTTAGACAGTAGACCTGGAGACATTTAGACCGTAGACCTGGAGACTTTTAGACAGTAGACCTGGAGACATTTAGACATATAGACAGTAGACCTGGAGACATTTAGACAGTAGACCTGGAGACATTTAGACATATAGACAGTAGACCTGGAGACATTTAGACAGTAGACCTGGAGACATATAGACAGTAGACCTGGAGACATTTAGACAGTAGACCTGGAGACATTTAGACATATAGACAGTAGACCTGGAGACATTTAGACAGTAGACCTGGAGACATTTAGACCGTAGACCTGGAGACTTTTAGACAGTAGACCTGGAGACATTTAGACATATAGACAGTAGACCTGGAGACATTTAGACAGTAGACCTGGAGGTATTTAGACATATAGACAGTAGACCTGGAGGTATTTAGACATATAGACAGTAGACCTGGAGACATTTAGACATATAGACAGTAGACCTGGAGACATTTAGACATATAGACAGTAGACCTGGAGACATTTAGACATATAGACAGTAGACCTTGAGATATTTAGACATATAGACAGTAGACCTGGAGACATTTAGACAGTAGACCTGGAGACATTTAGACAGTAGACCTGGAGACATTTAGACATATAAACAGTAGACCTGGTGACATTTAGACAGTAGACCTGGAGACATTTAGACAGTAGACCTGGAGACATTTAGACAGTAGACCTGGAGACATTTAGACAGTAGACCTGGAGACATATAGAAAGTCGACCGGGAGACATTTAGACAGTAGACCTGGAGGTATTTAGACATATAGACAGTAGACCTGGAGACATTTAGACATATAGACAGTAGACCTGGAGGTGTTTAGACATATAGACAGTAGACCTGGAGACATTTAGAGATATATACAGTAGACCTGGAGACATTTAGACATATAGACAGGAGACCCAGACATTTAGACATATAGACAGTAGACCTGGAGACATTTGACATATAGACAGTTGACCTGGAGACATTTAGACATATAGACAGTAGACCTGGAGACATTTAGACATATAGACAGTACACCTGGAGACATTTAGATAGTACACCTGGAGACATATAGACAGTAGACCTGGAGACATTTAGACATATAGACAGTAGACCTGGAGACATTTAGACATTTAGACAGTAGACCTGGAGACATTTAGACATAGAGACAGTAGACCTGGAGACATATAGACATATAGACAGTAGACCTGGAGACATTTAGACATATAGACAGTAGACCTGGAGACATTTAGATATATAGACAGTAGACCTGGAGACATTTAGACAGTAGACCAGGAGACATTTAGACATATAGACAGTAGACCTGGATACATTTAGACATATAGACTCTAGACCTGGAGACATTTAGACAGTAGACATGGAGACATTTAGACAGTAGACCTGGAGACATTTAGACATATAGACAGTAGACCTGGATACATTTAGACATATAGACAGTAGACCTGGAGACATTTAGACATTTAGACAGTAGACCTGGAGACATTTAGACAGTAGACCTGGAGACATTTAGACAGTAGACCTGGAGACATTTAGACAGTAGACCTGGAGACATTTAGACAGTAGACCTGGAGACTTTTAGACAGTAGACCTGGAGACATTTAGACAGTAGACCTGGAGACATTTAGACATTTAAACAGTAGACCTGGAGACATTTAGACAGTAGACCTGGAGACATTTAGACAGTAGACCTGGAGACATTTATACAGTAGACCTGGAGACATTTAGACCGTAGACCTGGAGACTTTTAGACAGTAGACCTGGAGACATTTAGACATATAGACAGTAGACCTGGAGACATTTAGACAGTAGACCTGGAGACATTTAGACATATAGACAGTAGACCTGGAGACATTTAGACAGTAGACCTGGAGACATATAGACAGTAGACCTGGAGACATTTAGACAGTAGACCTGGAGACATTTAGACAGTAGACCTGGAGACATTTAGACAGTAGACCTGGAGACATTTAGACATATAGACATTTAGACAGTAGACCTGGAGACATTTAGACATATAGACAGTAGACCTGGAGACATTTAGACATATAGGCAGTAGACCTGGTGACATAGACAGTAGACCTGGAGACATTTAGACAGTAGACCTGGAGACATTTAGACAGTAGACCTGGAGACATTTAGACAGTAGACCTGGAGACATTTAGACATATAGACATTTAGACAGTAGACCTGGAGACATTTAGACATATAGACAGTAGACCTGGAGACATTTAGACATTTAGACAGTAGACCTGAGGACATTTAGACATATAGACAGTAGACCTGGAGACTTTTAGACAGTAGACCTGGAGACATTTAGACATATAGACAGTAGACCTGGAGACTTTTAGACAGTAGACCTGGAGACATTTAGACATATAGACAGTAGACCTGGAGATATTTAGACATATAGAAAGTAGACCTGGAGGTATTTAGACATATAGACAGTAGACCTGGAGACTTTTAGACAGTAGACCTGGAGACATTTAGACATATAGACAGTAGACCTGGAGACATTTAGACATTTAGACAGTAGACCTGAGGAAATTTAGACATATAGACAGTAGACCAGGAGACATTTAGACATATAGACAGTAGACAGTAGAACTGGAGACATATAGACAGTAGACCTGGAGACATTTAGACAGTAGACCTGGAAACATTTAGACAGTAAACCTGGAGACATTTAGACAGTAGATCTGGAGACATTTAGACAGTAGACCTGGAGACATCTAGACAGTAGACCTGGAGACATTTAGACATTTAAACAGTAGACCTGGAGACATTTAGACAGTAGACCTGGAGGTATTCAGACATATAGACAGTAGACCAGAAGACATTTAGACAGTAGACCTGGAGACATTTAGACAGTAGACCTGGAGACATTTAGACAGTAGACCTGGAGACATTTAGACAGTAGACCTGGAGACATTTAGACAGTAGACCTGGTGACATTTAGACATACAGACAGTAGACCTGGAAACATTTAGACAGTAGTCCTGGAGACATTTAGACAGTAGACCTGTAGACATTTAGACATTTAGACAGTAGACCTGGAGACATTTAGACAGTAGTCCTGGAGACATTTAGACAGTAGACCTGGAGACATTTAGACATATAGACCTGGAGACATTTAGACATATAGACAGTAGACCTGGAGACATTTAGACAGTAGACCTGGAGACATATAGACAGTAGACCTGGAGACATTTAGACAGTAGACCTGGAGACATTTAGACAGTAGACCTGGAGACATTTAGACAGTAGACCTGGAGGCATATAGACAGTAGACCTGGAGACATTTAGACATTAGACCTGGAGACATTTAGACAGTAGACCTGGAGGCATATAGACAGTAGACCTGGAGACATTTAGACAGTAGACCTGGAGACATTTAGACAGTAGACCTGGAGACATTTAGACAGTAGACCTGGAGACATTTAGACATTTAAACAGTAGACCTGGAGAAATTTAGACAGTAGACCTGGAGACATTTAGACAGTAGACCTGGAGACATTTATACAGTAGACCTGGAGACATTTAGACAGTAGAACTGGAGACATTTAGACATATAGACAGTAGACCTGGAGACATTTAGACAGTAGACCTGGAGACATATAGACAGTAGACCTGGAGACATTTAGACAGTAGACCTGGAGACATTTAGACAGTAGACTTGGAGACATTAAGACATATAGACAGTAGACCTGGAGACATTTAGACAGTAGACCTGGAGACATATAGACAGTAGACCTGGAGACATTTAGACAGTAGACCTGGAGACATTTAGACAGTAGACCTGGAGACATTTAGACAGTAGACCTGGAGACATTTAGACAGTAGACCTGGAGACATTTAGTCAGTAGACCTGGAGACATTTAGACATTTAAACAGTAGACCTGGAGACATTTAGACAGTAGACCTGGAGACATTTAGACAGTAGACCTGGAGACATTTAGACCGTAGACCTGGAGACTTTTAGACAATAGACCTGGAGACATTTAGACATATAGACAGTAGACCTGGAGACATTTAGACACTAGACCTGGAGACATTTAGACATATAGACAGTAGACCTGGAGACATTTAGACAGTAGACCTGGAGACATATAGACAGTAGACCTGGAGACATTTAGACAGTAGACCTGAGGAAATTTAGACATATAGACAGTAGACCAGGAGACATTTAGACATATAGACAGTAGACAGTAGAACTGGAGACATATAGACAGTAGACCTGGAGACATTTAGACAGTAGACCTGGAGACATTTAGACATATAGACAGTAGACCTGGAGACATTTAGACAGTAGACCTGGAGACATTTAGACAAATAGACAGTAGACCTGGTGACATAGACAGTAGACCTGGAGACATTTAGACAGTAGACCTGGAAACATTTAGACAGTAAACCTGGAGACATTTAGACAGTAGACCTGGAGACATTTAGAGATATATACAGTAGACCTGAAGACATTTAGACATATAGACAGGAGACCCAGACATTTAGACATATAGACAGTAGACCTGGAGACATTTGACATATAGACAGTTGACCTGGAGACATTTAGACATATAGACAGTAGACCTGGAGACATTTAGACATATAGACAGTACACCTGGAGACATTTAGATAGTACACCTGGAGACATATAGACAGTAGACCTGGAGACATTTAGACATATAGACAGTAGACCTGGAGATATTTAGACATATAGACAGTAGACCTGGAGACATTTAGACAGTAGACCTGGAGACATTTAGACAGTAGACCTGGAGACATTTAGACTTATAAACAGTAGACCTGGTGACATTTAGACAATAGACCTGGAGACATTTAGACAGTAGACCTGGAGACATTTAGACAGTAGACCTGGAGACATTTAGACAGTAGACCTGGAGACATATAGAAAGTCGACCGGGAGACATTTAGACAGTAGACCTGGAGGTATTTAGACATATAGACAGTAGACCTGGAGACATTTAGACATATAGACAGTAGACCTGGAGGTATTTAGACATATAGACAGTAGACCTGGAGACATTTAGAGATATATACAGTAGACCTGGAGACATTTAGACATATAGACAGGAGACCCAGACATTTAGACATATAGACAGTAGACCTGGAGACATTTGACATATAGACAGTTGACCTGGAGACATTTAGACATATAGACAGTAGACCTGGAGACATTTAGACATATAGACAGTACACCTGGAGACATTTAGATAGTACACCTGGAGACATATAGACAGTAGACCTGGAGACATTTAGACATATAGACAGTAGACCTGGAGACATTTAGACATTTAGACAGTAGACCTGGAGACATTTAGACATAGAGACAGTAGACCTGGAGACATTTAGACATATAGACAGTAGACCTGGAGACATTTAGACATATAGACAGTAGACCTGGAGACATTTAGATATATAGACAGTAGACCTGGAGACATTTAGACAGTAGACCAGGAGACATTTAGACATATAGACAGTAGACCTGGATACATTTAGACATATAGACTCTAGACCTGGAGACATTTAGACAGTAGACATGGAGACATTTAGACAGTAGACCTGGAGACATTTAGACATATAGACAGTAGACCTGGATACATTTAGACATATAGACAGTAGACCTGGAGACATTTAGACATTTAGACAGTAGACCTGGAGACATTTAGACAGTAGACCTGGAGACATTTAGACAGTAGACCTGGAGACATTTAGACAGTAGACCTGGAGACATTTAGACAGTAGACCTGGAGACTTTTAGACAGTAGACCTGGAGACATTTAGACAGTAGACCTGGAGACATTTAGACATTTAAACAGTAGACCTGGAGACATTTAGACAGTAGACCTGGAGACATTTAGACAGTAGACCTGGAGACATTTAGACAGTAGACCTGGAGACATTTAGACCGTAGACCTGGAGACTTTTAGACAGTAGACCTGGAGACATTTAGACATATAGACAGTAGACCTGGAGACATTTAGACAGTATACCTGGAGACATTTAGACATATAGACAGTAGACCTGGAGACATTTAGACAGTAGACCTGGAGACATATAGACAGTAGACCTGGAGACATTTAGACAGTAGACCTGGAGACATTTAGACAGTAGACCTGGAGACATTTAGACAGTAGACCTGGAGACATTTAGACAGTAGACCTGGAGACATTTAGACATATAGACATTTAGACAGTAGACCTGGAGACATTTAGACATATAGACAGTAGACCTGGAGACATTTAGACATATAGGCAGTAGACCTGGTGACATAGACAGTAGACCTGGAGACATTTAGACAGTAGACCTGGAGACATTTAGACATATAGACAGTAGACCTGGAGACATTTAGACATTTAGACAGTAGACCTGAGGACATTTAGACATATAGACAGTAGACCTGGAGACTTTTAGACAGTAGACCTGGAGACATTTAGACATATAGACAGTAGACCTGGAGACTTTTAGACAGTAGACCTGGAGACATTTAGACATATAGACAGTAGACCTGGAGATATTTAGACATATAGAAAGTAGACCTGGAGTTATTTAGACATATAGACAGTAGACCTGGAGACTTTTAGACAGTAGACCTGGAAACATTTAGACATATAGACAGTAGACCTGGAGACATTTAGACATTTAGACAGTAGACCTGAGGAAATTTAGACATATAGACAGTAGACCAGGAGACATTTAGACATATAGACAGTAGACAGTAGAACTGGAGACATATAGACAGTAGACCTGGAGACATTTAGACAGTAGACCTGGAGACATTTAGACAAATAGACAGTAGACCTGGTGACATAGACAGTAGACCTGGAGACATTTAGACAGTAGACCTGGAAACATTTAGACAGTAAACCTGGAGACATTTAGACAGTAGACCTGGAGACATTTAGACAGTAGACCTGGAGACATCTAGACAGTAGACCTGGAGACATTTAGACATTTAAACAGTAGACCTGGAGACATTTAGACAGTAGACCTGGAGGTATTCAGACATATAGACAGTTGACCAGGAGACATTTAGACAGTAGACCTGGAGACATTTAGACAGTAGACCTGGAGACATTTAGACAGTAGACCAGGAAACATTTAGACAGTAGTCCTGGAGACATTTAGACAGTAGACCTGTAGACATTTAGACATTTAGACAGTAGACCTGGAGACATTTAGACAGTAGTCCTGGAGACATTTAGACAGTAGACCTGGAGACATTTAGACATATAGACCTGGAGACATTTAGACATATAGACAGTAGACCTGGAGACATTTAGACAGTAGACCTGGAGACATATAGACAGTAGACCTGGAGACATTTAGACAGTAGACCTGGAGACATTTAGACAGTAGACCTGGAGACATTTAGACAGTAGACCTGGAGGCATATAGACAGTAGACCTGGAGACATTTAGACATTAGACCTGGAGACATTTAGACAGTAGACCTGGAGGCATATAGACAGTAGACCTGGAGACATTTAGACAGTAGACCTGGAGACATTTAGACAGTAGACCTGGAGACATTTAGACAGTAGACCTGGAGACATTTAGACATTTAAACAGTAGACCTGGAGACATTTAGACAGTAGACCTGGAGACATTTAGACAGTAGACCTGGAGACATTTAGACAGTAGACCTGGAGACATTTAGACAAATAGACAGTAGACCTGGAGACATTTAGACATATAGACAGTAGACCTGGAGACATTTAGACAGTAGACCTGGAGACATTTAGACAGTAGACCTGGAGACATTTAGACAGTAGACCTGGAGACATTTATACAGTAGACCTGGAGACATTTAGACAGTAGAACTGGAGACATTTAGACATATAGACAGTAGACCTGGAGACATTTAGACAGTAGACCTGGAGACATATAGACAGTAGACCTGGAGACATTTAGACAGTAGACCTGGAGACATTTAGACAGTAGACTTGGAGACATTTAGACATATAGACAGTAGACCTGGAGACATTTAGACAGTAGACCTGGAGACATATAGACAGTAGACCTGGAGACATTTAGACAGTAGACCTGGAGACATTTAGACAGTAGACCTGGAGACATTTAGACAGTAGACCTGGAGACATTTAGACAGTAGACCTGGAGACATTTAGACAGTAGACCTGGAGACATTTAGACATTTAAACAGTAGACCTGGAGACATTTAGACAGTAGACCTGGAGACATTTAGACAGTAGACCTGGAGACATTTAGACCGTAGACCTGGAGACTTTTAGACAGTAGACCTGGAGACATTTAGACATATAGACAGTAGACCTGGAGACATTTAGACAGTAGACCTGGAGACATTTAGACATATAGACAGTAGACCTGGAGACATTTAGACAGTAGACCTGGAGACATATAGACAGTAGACCTGGAGACATTTAGACAGTAGACCTGAGGAAATTTAGACATATAGACAGTAGACCAGGAGACATTTAGACATATAGACGGTAGACAGTAGAACTGGAGACATATAGACAGTAGACCTGGAGACATTTAGACAGTAGACCTGGAGACATATAGACAGTAGACCTGGAGACATTTAGACAGTAGACCTGAGGAAATTTAGACATATAGACAGTAGACCAGGAGACATTTAGACATATAGACAGTAGACAGTAGAACTGGAGACATATAGACAGTAGACCTGGAGACATTTAGACAGTAGACCTGGAGACATTTAGACATATAGACAGTAGACCTGGAGACATTTAGACAGTAGACCTGGAGACATTTAGACAAATAGACAGTAGACCTGGTGACATAGACAGTAGACCTGGAGACATTTAGACAGTAGACCTGGAAACATTTAGACAGTAAACCTGGAGACATTTAGACAGTAGACCTGGAGACATTTAGACAGTAGACCTGGAGACATCTAGACAGTAGACCTGGAGACATTTAGACATTTAAACAGTAGACCTGGAGACATTTAGACAGTAGACCTGGAGATATTTAGACATATAGACAGTAGACCTGGAGGTATTCAGACATATAGACAGTAGACCAGGAGACATTTAGACAGTAGACCTGGAGACATTTAGACAGTAGACCTGGAGACATTTAGACAGTAGACCTGGAGACATTTAGACAGTAGACCTGGAGACATTTAGACAGTAGACCTGGTGACATTTAGACATACAGACAGTAGACCTGGAAACATTTAGACAGTAGTCCTGGAGACATTTAGACAGTAGACCTGTAGACATTTAGACATTTAGACAGTAGACCTGGAGACATTTAGACAGTAGTCCTGGATACATTTAGACAGTAGACCTGGAGACATTTAGACATATAGACCTGGAGACATTTAGACATATAGACAGTAGACCTGGAGACATTTAGACAGTAGACCTGGAGACATATAGACAGTAGACCTGGAGACATTTAGACAGTAGACCTGGAGACATTTAGACAGTAGACCTGGAGACATTTAGACAGTAGACCTGGAGGCATATAGACAGTAGACCTGGAGACATTTAGACATTAGTCCTGGAGACATTTAGACAGTAGACCTGGAGGCATATAGACAGTAGACCTGGAGACATTTAGACAGTAGACCTGGAGACATTTAGACAGTAGACCTGGAGACATTTAGACAGTAGACCTGGAGACATTTAGACATTTAAACAGTAGACCTGGAGACATTTAGACAGTAGACCTGGAGACATTTAGACAGTAGACCTGGAGACATTTAGACAGTAGACCTGGAGACATTTAGACATTTAAACAGTAGACCTGGAGACATTTAGACAGTAGACCTGGAGACATTTAGACAGTAGAACTGGAGACATTTAGACATATAGACAGTAGACCTGGAGACATTTAGACAGTAGACCTGGAGACATATAGACAGTAGACCTGGAGACATTTAGACAGTAGACCTGGAGACATTTAGACAGTAGACCTGGATACATTTAGACAGTAGACCTGAAGACATTTAGACAGTAGACCTGGAGACATTTAGACAGTAGACTTGGAGACATTTAGACATATAGACAGTAGACCTGGAGACATTTAGACAGTAGACCTGGAGACATATAGACAGTAGACCTGGAGACATTTAGACAGTAGACCTGGAGACATTTAGACAGTAGACCTGGAGACATTTAGACAGTAGACCTGGAGACATTTAGACAGTAGACCTGGAGACATTTAGACAGTAGACCTGGAGACATTTATACAGTAGACCTGGAGACATTTAGACAGTAGAACTGGAGACATTTAGACATATAGACAGTAGACCTGGAGACATTTAGACAGTAGACCTGGAGACATATAGACAGTAGACCTGGAGACATTTAGACAGTAGACCTGGAGACATTTAGACAGTAGACCTGGATACATTTAGACAGTAGACCTGGAGACATTTAGACAGTAGACCTGGAGACATTTAGACAGTAGACTTGGAGACATTTAGACATATAGACAGTAGACCTGGAGACATTTAGACAGTAGACCTGGAGACATATAGACAGTAGACCTGGAGACATTTAGACAGTAGACCTGGAGACATTTAGACAGTAGACCTGGAGACATTTAGACAGTAGACCTGGAGACATTTAGACAGTAGACCTGGAGACATTTAGACAGTAGACCTGGAGACATTTAGACATTTAAACAGTAGACCTGGAGACATTTAGACAGTAGACCTGGAGACATTTAGACAGTAGACCTGGAGACATTTAGACCGTAGACCTGGAGACTTTTAGACAGTAGACCTGGAGACATTTAGACATATAGACAGTAGACCTGGAGACATTTAGACAGTAGACCTGGAGACATTTAGACATATAGACAGTAGACCTGGAGACATTTAGACAGTAGACCTGGAGACATATAGACAGTAGACCTGGAGACATTTAGACAGTAGACCTGGAGACATATAGACATATAGATAGTAGACCTGGAGACATTTAGACAGTAGACCTGGAGACATTTAGACAGTAGACCTGGAGGTATTTAGACATATAGACAGTAGACCTGGAGGTATTTAGACATATAGAGAGTAGACCTGGAGACATTTAGACATATAGACAGTAGACCTGGAGACATTTAGACATATAGACAGTAGACCTGGAGACATTTAGACATATAGACAGTAGACCTGGAGACATTTAGACATATAGACAGTAGACCTGGAGATATTTAGACATATAGACAGTAGACCTGGAGACATTTAGACAGTAGACCTGGAGACATTTAGACATATAGACAGTAGACCTGGAGACATTTAGACATATAGACAGTCGACCTGGAGACATTTAGATAGTAGACCTGGAGAAATTTAGACAGTAGACCTGGAGACATTTAGACATATAGACAGTAGACCTGGAGACATTTAGACATTTAGACAGTAGACCTGGAGACATTTAGACATATAGACAGTAGACCTGGAGACATATAGACATATAGACAGTAGACCTGGAGACATTTAGACATATAGACAGTAGACCTGGAGACATTTAGACATTTAGACAGTAGACCTGGAGACATTTAGACATATAGACAGTAGACCTGGAGACATTTAGACATATAGACAGTAGACCTGGAGACATATAGACAGTAGACCTGTAGACATTTAGACATATAGACAGTAGACCTGGAGACATTTAGACAGTAGACCTGGAGTCATTTAGACAGTAGACCTGGAGACATTTAGACAGTAGACCTGGAGACATTTAGACATTTAGACAGTAGACCTGGAGACATTTAGACATTTAGACAGTAGACCTGGAGACATTTAGACATATAGACAGTAGACCAGGAGACATTTAGACATATAGACAGTAGACCTGGAGACATTTAGACATTTAGACAGTAGACCTGGAGACATTTAGACATATAGACAGTAGACCTGGAGACATTTAGACATATAGACAGTAGACCTGGAGACATTTAGACATTTAGACAGTAGACCTGGAGACATTTAGACATATAGACAGTAGACCTGGAGACATTTAGACATATAGACAGTAGACCTGGAGACATTTAGACATATAGACAGTAGACCTGGATACATTTAGAACAGTAGACCTGGAGACATTTAGACATATAGACAGTAGACCTGGAGACATTTAGACAGTAGACCTGGAGACATTTAGACATATAGACAGTAGACCTGGAGACATTTAGACATATAGACAGTAGACCAGGAGACATTTAGACATATAGACAGTAGACCTGGAGACATTTAGACAGTAGACCTGGAGACATTTAGACAGTAGACCTGGATACATTTAGACATATAGACAGTAGACCTGGAGACATTTAGACATTTAGACAGTAGACCTGGAGACATTTAGACATATAGACAGTAGACCTGGAGACATTTAAACATATAGACAGTAGACCTGGAGACATTTAGACAGTAGACCTGGAGACATTTAGACAGTAGACCTGGAGACATTTAGACAGTAGACCTGGAGACATTTAGACAGTAGACCTGGAGACATTTAGACATTTAAACAGTAGACCTGGAGACATTTAGACAGTAGACCTGGAGACATTTAGACAGTAGACCTGGAGACATATAGACAGTAGACCTGGAGACATTTAGACAGTAGACCTGGAGGTATTTAGACATATAGACAGTAGACCTGGAGGTATTTAGACATATTGACAGTAGACCTGGAGACATTTAGACATATAGACAGTAGACCTGGAGACATTTAGACATATAGACAGTAGACCTGGAGACATTTAGACATTTAGACAGTAGACCTGGAGATATTTAGACATATAGACAGTAGACCTGGAGACATTTAGACAGTAGACCTGGAGACATTTAGACAGTAGACCTGGAGACATTTAGACAGTAGACCTGGAGACATTTAGACAGTAGACCTGGAGACATTTAGACAGTATACCTGGAGATATTTAGACATATAGACAGTAGACCTGAGGACATTTAGACATATAGACAGGAGACCCAGACATTTAGACTTATAGACAGTAGACCTGGAGACATTTGACATATAGACAGTTGACCTGGAGACATTTAGACATATAGACAGTAGACCTGGAGACATATAGACATATAGACAGTAGACCTGGAGACATTTAGACAGTAGACCTGGAGACATTTAGACAGTAGACCTGGAGACATTTAGACAGTATACCTGGAGATATTTAGACATATAGACAGTAGACCTGAGGACATTTAGACATATAGACAGGAGACCCAGACATTTAGACTTATAGACAGTAGACCTGGAGACATTTGACATATAGACAGTTGACCTGGAGACATTTAGACATATAGACAGTAGACCTGGAGACATATAGACATATAGACAGTAGACCTGGAGACATTTAGACAGTAGACCTGGAGACATTTAGACAGTAGACCTGGAGACATTTAGACAGTATACCTGGAGATATTTAGACATATAGACAGTAGACCTGAGGACATTTAGACATATAGACAGGAGACCCAGACATTTAGACTTATAGACAGTAGACCTGGAGACATTTGACATATAGACAGTTGACCTGGAGACATTTAGACATATAGACAGTAGACCTGGAGACATATAGACATATAGACAGTAGACCTGGAGACATTTAGATAGTAGACCTGTAGACATTTAGACAGTAGACCTGGAGACATTTAGACATATAGACAGTAGACCTGGAGACATTTAGACATATAGACAGTAGACCTGGAGACATTTAGACATATAGACAGTAGACCTGGAGACATTTAGACATTTAGACAGTAGACCTGGAGTCATTTAGACATATAGACAGTAGACCTGGAGACATTTAGACATATAGACAGTAGACCTGGAGACATTTAGACATTTAGACAGTAGACCTGGAGACATTTAGACATATAGACAGTAGACCTGGAGACATTTAGACATATAGACAGTAGACCAGGAGACATTTAGACATATAGACAGTAGACCTGGAGACATTTAGACATTTAGACAGTAGACCTGGAGACATTTAGACATATAGACAGTAGACCTGGAGACATTTAGACATATAGACAGTAGACCTGGAGACATTTAGACATTTAGACAGTAGGCCTGGAGACATTTAGACATATAGACAGTAGACCTGGAGACATTTAGAGATATAGACAGTAGACCTGTAGACATTTAGACATATAGACAGTAGACCTGGAGACATTTAGACATATAGACAGTAGACCTGGAGACATTTAGACAGTAGACCTGGAGACATTTAGACAGTAGACCTGGAGACATTTAGACAGTAGACCTGGAGACATTTAGACAGTAGACCTGGAGACATTTAGACAGTAGACCTGGAGACATTTAGACAGTAGACCTGGAGACATTTAGACATATAGACCTGGACACATTTAGACAGTAGACCTGGAGACTTTTAGACAGTAGACTTGGCGACATTTAGACATATAGACAGTACACCTGGAGACATTTAGAGAGTGGACCTGGAGACATATAAACAGTAGACCTGGTGACATAGACAGTAGACCTGGAGACATTTAGACAGTAGACCTGGAGACATTTAGACAGTAGACCTGGAGACATTTAGACAGTAGACCTGGAGACATTTAGACAGTAGACCTGGAGGTATTTAGACATATAGACAGTAGACCTGGAGACATTTAGACATATAGACAGTAGACCTGGATACATTTAGACATATAGACAGTAGACCTGGAGACATTTAGACATATAGACAGTAGACCTGGAGACATTTAGACATTTAAACAGTAGACCTGGAAACATTTAGACAGTAGACCTGGAGACATTTAGACAGTAGACCTGGAGACATTTAGACAGTAGACCTGGAGACATTTAGACAGTAGACCTAAAGACATTTAGACAGTAGACTTTGAGACATTTAGACAGTAGACCTGGAGACATTTAGACAGTAGACCTGGAGACATTTAGACAGTAGACCTGGAGACATTTAGACATATAGACAGTAGACCTGGAGACATTTAGACAGTAGACCTGGAGACATTTAGACATATAGACAGTAGACCTGGAGACATTTAGACATATAGACAGTAGACCAGGAGACATTTAGACATATAGACAGTAGACCTGGAGACATTTAGACAGTAGACCTGGAGACATTTAGACAGTAGACCTGGATACATTTAGACATATAGACAGTAGACCTGGAGACATTTAGACATTTAGACAGTAGACCTGGAGACATTTAGACATATAGACAGTAGACCTGGAGACATTTAGACATATAGACAGTAGACCTGGAGACATTTAGACAGTAGACCTGGAGACATTTAGACAGTAGACCTGGAGACATTTAGACAGTAGACCTGGAGACATTTAGACAGTAGACCTGGAGACATTTAGACAGTAGACCTGGAGACATTTAGACAGTAGACCTGGAAACATTTAGACAGTAGACCTGTAGACATTTAGACAGTAGACCTGGAGACATTTAGACAGTAGACCTGGAGACATTTAGACAGTAGACCTGTAGACATTTAGACAGTAGACCTGGAAACATTTAGACAGTAGACCTGGAGACATTTAGACAGTAGACCTGGAGACATTTAGACAGTAGACCTGGAGACATTTAGACAGTAGACCTGGAAACATTTAGACAGTAGACCTGGAGACATTTAGACAGTAGACCTGGAGACATTTAGACAGTAGACCTGGAGACATTTAGACAGTAGACCTGGAGACATTTAGACAGTAGACCTGGAGACATTTAGACAGTAGACCTGGAGACATTTAGACAGTAGACCTGTAGACATTTAGACAGTAGACCTGGAGACATTTAGACAGTAGACCTGGAGACATATAGACAGTAGACCTGGAGACATTTAGACAGTAGACCTGGAGACATTTAGACAGTAGACCTGGAGGCATATAGACAGTAGACCTGGAGACATTTAGACATTAGACCTGGAGACATTTAGACAGTAGACCTGTAGACATTTAGACAGTAGACCTGGAGACATTTAGACAGTAGACCTGGAGACATTTAGACAGTAGACCTGGAGACATTTAGACAGTAGACCTGGAGACATTTAGACATTTAAACAGTAGACCTGGAGACATTTAGACAGTAGACCTGGAGACATTTAGACAGTAGACCTGGAGACATTTAGACAGTAGACCTGGAGACATTTAGACAGTAGACCTGGAGACATTTAGACATTTAAACAGTAGACCTGGAAACATTTAGACAGTAGACCTGGAGACATTTAGACAGTAGACCTGGAGACATTTAGACAGTAGACCTGGAGACATTTAGACAGTAGACCTAAAGACATTTAGACAGTAGACCTTGAGACATTTAGACAGTAGACCTGGAGACATTTAGACAGTAGACCTGGAGACATTTAGACAGTAGACCTGGAGACATTTAGACATTTAAACAGTAGACCTGGAGACATTTAGACATATAGACAGTATACCTTGAGATATTTAGACATATAGACAGTAGACCTGAGGACATTTAGACATATTGACAGGAGACCCAGACATTTAGACATATAGACAGTAGACCTGGAGACATTTGACATATAGACAATTGACCTGGAGACATTTAGACATATAGACAGTAGACCTGGAGACATTTAGACAGTAGACCTGGAGACATTTAGACATATAGACAGTAGACCTGGAGACATTTAGACATATAGACATTAGACCTGGAGACATTTAGACATATAGAGAGTAGACCTGGAGACATTTAGATAGTAGACCTGGAGACATTTAGACAGTAGACCTGGAGACATTTAGACATATAGACAGTAGACCTGAAGAAATGTAGGCATATAGACAGTAGACCTGGAGACATTTAGACATATAGACAGTAGACCTGGAGACATTTAGACATATAGACAGCAGACCTGGAGACATTTAGACATTTAGACAGTAGACCTGGAGACATTTAGACATATAGACAGTAGACCTGGAGACATTTAGACATATAGACAGTAGACCTGGAGACATTTAGACATATAGACAGTAGACCAGGAGACATTTAGACATATAGACAGTAGACCTGGAGACATTTAGACATTTAGACAGTAGACCTGGAGACATTTAGACATATAGACAGCAGACCTGGAGACATTTAGACATATAGACAGTATACCTGGAGACATTTAGACATTTAGACATTAGACCCGGATACATTTAGACAGTAGACCTGGAGACATTTAGACAGTAGACCTAGAGAAATTTAGACAGTAGTACTGGAGACATTTAGACAGTAGACCTGGAGACATTTAGACAGTAGACCTGGAGAAATTTAGACAGTAGACCTGGAGACATTTAGACAGTAGACCTGGAGACATTTAGACATTAGACCTGGAGACATTTAGACAGTAGACCTGGAGACATTTAGACAGTAGACCTGGAGACATTTAGACAGTAGACCTGGAGACATTTAGACATATAGACAGTATACCTGGAGATATTTAGACATATTGACAGTAGACCTGAGGACATTTAGACATATAGACAGGAGACCCAGACATTTAGACATATAGACAGTAGAGATGGAGACATTTGACATATAGACAGTTGACCTGGAGACATTTAGACATATAGACAGTAGACCTGGAGACATTTAGACATATAGACAGTAGACCTGGAGACATTTAGACATATAGACAGTAGACCTGGAGACATTTAGATAGTAGACCTGGAGACATTTAGACATTAGACCTGGAGACATTTAGACATATATACAGTAGACCTGGAGACATTTAGACATATAGACAGTAGACCTGGAGACATTTAGACAAATAGACATTAGACCTGGAGACATTTAGACATATAGAGAGTAGACCTGGAGACATTGAGATAGTAGACCTGGAGACATTTAGACAGTAGACCTGGAGACATTTAGACATATAGACAGTAGACCTGGAGACATTTAGACATATAGACAGTAGACCTGGAGACATTTAGACATTTAGACAGTAGACCTGTAGACATTTAGACATATAGACAGTAGACCTGGAGACATTTAGACATATAGACAGTAGACCTGGAGACATTTAGACATATAGACAGTAGACCAGGAGACATTTAGACATATAGACAGTAGACCTGGAGACATTTAGACATTTAGACAGTAGACCTGGAGACATTTAGACATATAGACAGCAGACCTGGAGACATTTAGACATATAGACGGTAGACCTGGAGACATTTAGACATTTAGACAGTAGACCTGGATACATTTAGACAGTAGACCTGGAGACATATAGACAGTAGACCTGGAGACATTTAGACAGTAGACCTGGAGACATATAGACAGTAGACCTGGTGACATAGACATTAGACCTGGAGACATTTAGACAGTAGACCTGGAGACATTTAGACAGTAGACCTGGAGACATATAGACAGTAGACCTGGAGACATTTAGACAGTAGACCTGTAGGTATTTGTACATATAGACAGTAGACCTGGAGACATGTCGACATATAGACAGTAGACCTGGAGACATTTAGACAGTAGACCTGGAGACATTTAGACATTTAGACAGTAGACCTGGAGACATTTAGACAGTAGACCTGGAGACATTTAGACAGTAGACCTGGAGACATTTAGACAGTAGACCTGGAGACATTTAGACAAATAGACAGTAGACCTGGAGACATTTAGACAGTAGACCTGGAGACATTTAGACAGTAGACCTGGATACATTTAGACAGTAGACCTGGAGACATTTAGACAGTAGACCTGGAGACATTTAGACAGTAGACCTGGAGACATTTAGACAGTAGACCTGGAGACATTTAGACAGTAGACCTGGAGACATTTAGGCAGTAGACCTGGAGACATTTAGACATTTAAACAGTAGACCTGGAGACATTTAGACAGTAGACCTGGAGACATTTAGACAGTAGACCTGGAGATATTTAGACAGTAGACCTGGAGACATTTAGACAGTAGACCTGGAGACATTTAGACAGTAGACCTGGAGACATTTAGACAGTAGACCTGGAGACTTTTAGACAGTAGACCTGGAGACATTTAGACATATAGACAGTAGACCTGGAGACATTTAGACATATAGACAGTAGACCTGGAGACATTTAGACAGTAGACCTGGAGACATATAGACAGTAGACCTGGAGACATTTAGACAGTAGACCTGGAGACATATAGACAGTAGACCTGGTGACATAGACATTAGACCTGGAGACATTTAGACAGTAGACCTGGAGACATTTAGACAGTAGACCTGGAGACATATAGACAGTAGACCTGGAGACATTTAGACAGTAGACCTGTAGGTATTTGTACATATAGACAGTAGACCTGGAGACATGTCGACATATAGACAGTAGACCTGGAGACATTTAGACAGTAGACCTGGAGACATTTAGACATTTAGACAGTAGACCTGGAGACATTTAGACAGTAGACCTGGAGACATTTAGACAGTAGACCTGGAGAAATTTAGACAGTAGACCTGGAGACATTTAGACAGTAGACCTGGAGACATTTAGACAGTAGACCTGGAGACATATAGACAGTAGACCTGGAGACATTTAGACAGTAGACCTGGAGGTATTTGGACATATAGACAGTAGACCTGGAGACGTTTAGACATATAGACAGTAGACCTGGAGACATTTAGACATATAGACAGTCGACCTGTAGGTATTTAGACATATAGACAGTAGACCTGGAGACATTTAGACATATAGACAGTAGACCTGGAGACATTTAGACATATAGACAGTAGACCTGGAGACATTTAGACATATAGACAGTAGACCTGTAGACATTTAGACAGTAGACCTGGAGACATTTAGACATATAGACAGTAGACCTGGAGACATTTAGACATATAGACAGTAGACCTGAGGACATTTAGACATATAGACAGGAGACCGAGATATTTAGACATATAGACAGTAGACCTGGAGACATTTAGACATATAGACAGTAGACCTGGAGACATATAGACAGTAGACCTGGAGACATTTAGACAGTAGACCTGGAGACATTTAGATATATAGACAGTAGACCTGGAGACATTTAGACATATAGACAGTAGACCTGGAGACATTTAGACAGTAGACCTGGAGACATTTAGATATATAGACAGTAGACCTGGAGACATTTAGACATATAGACAGTAGACCTGGAGAAATTTAGACAGTAGACCTGGAGACATTTAGATATATGGACAGTAGACCTGGAGACATTTAGACAGTAGACCTGGAGACATTTAGATATATAGACAGTAGACCTGGAGACATTTAGACATATAGACAGTAGACCTGGAGACATTTAGACATAGAGACAGTAGACCTGGAGACATTTAGATAGTAGACCTGGAGACATATAGACAGTAGACCTGGAGACATTTAGACATATAGACAGTAGACCTGGAGACATTTAGACAGTAGACCTGGAGACATTTAGACATATAGACAGTAGACCTGGAGACATTTAGACATATAGACAGTAGACCTGGAGACATTTAGATAGTAGACCTGGAGACATTTAGACAGTAGACCTGGAGACATTTAGACATATAGATAGTAGACCTGGAGACATTTAGACATATAGACAGTAGACCTGGAGACATTTAGACATATAGACAGTAGACCTGGAGACATTTAGACATTTAGACAGCAGACCTGGAGACATTTAGACATATAGACAGTAGACCTGGAGACATTTAGACATATAGACAGTAGACCTGGAGCCATTTAGACATGTAGACAGTAGACCTGGAGACATTTAGATATATAGACAGTAGACCTGGAGACATTTAGACAGTAGACCAGGAGACATTTAGACATATAGACAGTAGACCTGGAGACATTTAGACATATAGACAGTAGACCTGGAGACATTTAGACAGTAGACCTGGTGACATAGAAAGTAGACCTGGAGACATTTAGATAGTAGACCTGGTGACAAAGACAGTAGACCTGGAGACATTTAGACATATAGACAGTAGACCTGGAGACATTTAGACAGTAGACCTGGTGACATAGACAGTAGACCTGGAGACATTTAGACAGTAGACCTGGAGACATTTAGACAGTAGACCTGGAGACATTTAGACAGTAGACCTGGAGACATTTAGACAGTAGACCTTGAGACATTTAGACAGCAGACCTGGAGACATATAGACATTTAGACCTGGAGACATTTAGACAGTAGACCTGGAGACATTTAGACAGTAGACCTGGAGACATTTAGACAGTAGACCTGGAGACATATAGACAGTAGACCTGGAGACATTTAGACATATAGACAGTAGACCTGGAGACATTTAGACAGTAGACCTGGTGACATAGACAGTAGACCTGGAGACATTTAGACACTAGACCTGGTGACATAGACAGTAGACCTGGAGACATTTAGACAGTAGACCTGGTGACATAGACAGTAGACCTGGAGACATTTAGATAGTAGACCTGGAAACATTTAGACATTAGACCTGGAGACATGTAGACATTTAGACAGTAGACCTGGAGACATATAGACAGTAGACCTGGAGACATTTAGACAGTAGACCTGGAGACATTTAGACAGTAGACCTGGAGACATTTAGACAGTAGACCTGGAGACATTTAGACAGTAGACCTGGAGACATTTAGACATATAGACAGTAGACCTGGAGACATTTAGATATATAGACAGTAGACCTTGAGACATTTAGACAGTAGACCAGGAGACATTTAGACATTTAAACAGTAGACCTGGAGACATTTAGACAGTAGACCTGGAGACATTTAGACATATAGACAGTAGACCTGGAGACATTTAGACAGTAGACCTTTGAGACATTTAGACAGTATACCTGGAGACTTTTAGACAGTAGACCTGGAGACATTTAGACAGTAGACCTGGAGACATTTAGACAGTAGACCTGGAGACATTTAGACATATAGACAGTAGACCTGGAGACATTTAGATATATAGACAGTAGACCTTGAGACATTTAGACAGTAGACCAGGAGACATTTAGACATATAGACAGTAGACCTGGAGACATTTAGACATATAGACAGTAGACCTGGAGACATTTAGACAGTAGACCTGGTGACATAGACAGTAGACCTGGAGACATTTAGATAGTAGACCTGGTGACAAAGACAGTAGACCTGGAGACATTTAGACATATAGACAGTAGACCTGGAGACATTTAGACAGTAGACCTGGTGACATAGACAGTAGACCTGGAGACATTTAGACAGTAGACCTGGAGACATTTAGACAGTAGACCTGGAGACATTTAGACAGTAGACCTGGAGACATTTAGACAGTAGACCTTGAGACATTTAGACAGTAGACCTGGAGACATATAGACACTTAGACCTGGAGACATTTAGACAGTAGACCTGGAGACATTTAGACAGTAGACCTGGAGACATTTAGACAGTAGACCTGGAGACATATAGACAGTAGACCTGGAGACATTTAGACATATAGACAGTAGACCTGGAGACATTTAGACACTAGACCTGGTGACATAGACAGTAGACCTGGAGACATTTAGACAGTAGACCTGGTGACATAGACAGTAGACCTGGAGACATTTAGATAGTAGACCTGGAAACATTTAGACATTAGACCTGGAGACATTTAGACATTTAGACAGTAGACCTGGAGACATTTAGACAGTAGACCTGGAGACATTTAGACATATAGACAGTAGACCTGGAGACATTTAGACAGTAGACCTGGAGACATTTAGACAGTAGACCTTTGAGACATTTAGACAGTATACCTGGAGACTTTTAGACAGTAGACCTGGAGACATTTAGACAGTAGACCTGGAGACATTTAGACAGTAGACCTGGAGACATTTAGACATATAGACAGTAGACCTGGAGACATTTAGATATATAGACAGTAGACCTTGAGACATTTAGACAGTAGACCAGGAGACATTTAGACATATAGACAGTAGACCTGGAGACATTTAGACATATAGACAGTAGACCTGGAGACATTTAGACAGTAGACCTGGTGACATAGACAGTAGACCTGGAGACATTTAGATAGTAGACCTGGTGACAAAGACAGTAGACCTGGAGACATTTAGACATATAGACAGTAGACCTGGAGACATTTAGACAGTAGACCTGGTGACATAGACAGTAGACCTGGAGACATTTAGACAGTAGACCTGGAGACATTTAGACAGTAGACATGGAGACATTTAGACAGTAGACCTGGAGACATTTAGACAGTAGACCTTGAGACATTTAGACAGTAGACCTGGAGACATATAGACACTTAGACCTGGAGACATTTAGACAGTAGACCTGGAGACATTTAGACAGTAGACCTGGAGACATTTAGACAGTAGACCTGGAGACATATAGACAGTAGACCTGGAGACATTTAGACATATAGACAGTAGACCTGGAGACATTTAGACACTAGACCTGGTGACATAGACAGTAGACCTGGAGACATTTAGACAGTAGACCTGGTGACATAGACAGTAGACCTGGAGACATTTAGATAGTAGACCTGGAAACATTTAGACATTAGACCTGGAGACATTTAGACATTTAGACAGTAGACCTGGAGACATATAGACAGTAGACATGGAGACATTTAGACAGTAGACCTGGAGACATTTAGACAGTAGACCTGGAGACATTTAGACAGTAGACCTGGAGACATTTAGACAGTAGACCTGGAGACATATAGACATATAGACAGTAGACCTGGAGACATTTAGACATATAGACAGTAGACCTGGAGACATTTAGACATATAGACAGTAGACCTGAGGACATTTAGACATATAGACAGTAGACCTGGAGACATTTAGACATATAGACAGTAGACCAGGAGACATTTAGACACTAGACCTGGAGACATTTAGACAGTAGACCTGGACACATTTAGACAGTAGACCTGGACACATTTAGACAGTAGACCTGGAGACATTTAGACATATAGACAGTAGACCTGGAGACATTTAGACAGTAGACCTGGAGACATTTAGACAGTAGACCTGGAGACATATAGACATATAGACAGTAGACCTGGATACATTTAGACAGTAGACCTGGAGACATTTAGACATTTAAACAGTAGACCTGGAGACATTTAGACAGTAGACCTGGAGACATTTAGACATATAGACAGTAGACCTGGAGACATTTAGATAGTAGACCTGGAGACATTTAGACAGTAGACCTTTGAGACATTTAGACAGTAGACCTGGAGACATTTAGACAGTAGACCTGGAGACATTTAGACAGTAGACCTGGAGACATTTAGACAGTAGACCTGGAGACATTTAGACATATAGACAGTAGACCTGGAGACATGTAGACATATAGACAGTAGACCTGGAGACATTTAGACATTTAGACAGTAGACCTGGAGACATTTAGACATATAGACAGTAGAACTGGAGACATTTAGACATATAGACAGTAGACCTGGAGACATTTAGATATATAGACAGTAGACCTGGAGACATTTAGACATATAGACAGTAGACCAGGAGACATTTAGACATATAGACAGTAGACCTGGAGACATATAGACAGTAGACCTGGAGACATTTAGACAGTAGACCTGGAGACATTTAGACAGTAGACCTGGAGACTTTTAGACAGTAGACCTGGAGACATTTAGACAGTAGACCTGGAGACATTTAGACAGTAGACCTGGAGACATTTAGACAGTAGACCTGGAGACATTTAGACATATAGACAGTAGACCTGGAGACATTTAGACGGTAGACCTGGAGACATATAGACAGTAGACCTTGTGACATAGACAGTAGACCTGGAGACATTTAGACAGTAGACCTGGAGACATTTAGACAGTAGACCTGGAGACATTTAGACATATAGACAGTAGACCTGGAGACATTTAGACAGTAGACCTGGAGACATTTAGACAGTAGACCTGGAGACATTTAGACAGTAGACCTGGAGACATTTAGACAGTAGACCTGGAGACATATAGACAGTAGACCTGGAGACATTTAGACAGTAGACCTGGAGACATTTAGACAGTAGACCTGGAGACATTTAGACATATAGACAGTAGACCTGGAGACATTTAGACATTTAGACAGCAGACCTGGAGACATTTAGACATATAGACAGTAGACCTGGAGACATTTAGACAGTAGACCTGGAGACATTGAGACATTTAGACAGTAGACCTGGAGACATTTAGACAGCAGACCTGGAGACATTTAGACATTTAGACAGTAGACCTGGAGACATTTAGACATATAGACAGTAGACCTGGAGACATTTAGACATTTAGACAGCAGACCTGGAGACATTTAGACAGTAGACCTGGAGACATTGAGACATTAGACCTGGAGACATTTAGACATATAGACAGTAGACCTGGAGACATTTAGACAGTAGACCTGGAGACATTGAGACATTAGACCTGGAGAAATGTAGACATTTAGACAGTAGACCTGGAGACATTTAGACATTTAGATAGTAGACCTGGAGACATTTAGACAGTAGACCTGGAGACATTTAGACATATAGACAGTAGACCTGGAGACATTTAGACATATAGACAGTAGACCTGGAGACATTTAGATATATAGACAGTAGACCTGGAGACATTTAGACATATAGACAGTAGACCAGGAGACATTTAGACATATAGACAGTAGACCTGGAGACATATAGACAGTAGACCTGGAGACATTTAGACAGTAGACCTGGAGACATTTAGACAGTAGACCTGGAGACTTTTAGACAGTAGACCTGGAGACATTTAGACAGTAGACCTGGAGACATTTAGACAGTAGACCTGGAGACATTTAGACAGTAGACCTGGAGACATTTAGACATATAGACAGTAGACCTGGAGACATTTAGACGGTAGACCTGGAGACATATAGACAGTAGACCTTGTGACATAGACAGTAGACCTGGAGACATTTAGACAGTAGACCTGGAGACATTTAGACAGTAGACCTGGAGACATTTAGACATATAGACAGTAGACCTGGAGACATTTAGACAGTAGACCTGGAGACATTTAGACAGTAGACCTGGAGACATTTAGACAGTAGACCTGGAGACATTTAGACAGTAGACCTGGAGACATATAGACAGTAGACCTGGAGACATTTAGACAGTAGACCTGGAGACATTTAGACAGTAGACCTGGAGACATTTAGACATATAGACAGTAGACCTGGAGACATTTAGACATTTAGACAGCAGACCTGGAGACATTTAGACATATAGACAGTAGACCTGGAGACATTTAGACAGTAGACCTGGAGACATTGAGACATTTAGACAGTAGACCTGGAGACATTTAGACAGCAGACCTGGAGACATTTAGACATTTAGACAGTAGACCTGGAGACATTTAGACATATAGACAGTAGACCTGGAGACATTTAGACATTTAGACAGCAGACCTGGAGACATTTAGACAGTAGACCTGGAGACATTGAGACATTAGACCTGGAGACATTTAGACATATAGACAGTAGACCTGGAGACATTTAGACAGTAGACCTGGAGACATTGAGACATTAGACCTGGAGAAATGTAGACATTTAGACAGTAGACCTGGAGACATTTAGACATTTAGACAGTAGACCTGGAGACATTTAGACATTTAGACAGTAGACCTGGAGACATTTAGACAGTAGACCAGGAGACATTTAGACATATAGACAGTAGACCTGGAGACATTTAGACATATAGACAGTAGACCTGGAGACATTTAGACATTAGACCTGGAGACATTTAGACAGTAGACCTGGTGACATAGACAGTAGACCTGGAGACATTTAGATAGTATACCTGGTGACATAGACTGTAGACCTGGAGACATTTAGACAGTAGACCTGGTGACAAAGACAGTAGACCTGGAGACATTTAGACAGTAGACCTGGAGACATTTAGACAGTAGACCTGGAGACATTTAGACAGTAGACCTGGAGACATTTAGACAGTAGACCTGGAGACATTTAGACAGTAGACCTGGAGACATTTAGACAGTAGACCTGGAGGCATTTAGACAGTAGACCTGGAGACATTTAGACAGTAGACCTGGTGACATAGACAGTAGACCTGGAGACATTTAGATAGTAGACCTGGAGACATTTAGACAGTAGACCTGGAGACATTTAGACATTTAGACAGTAGACCTGGAGACATTTAGACAGTAGACCTGGAGACATTTAGACAGTAGACCTGGAGGCATTTAGACAGTAGACCTGGAGACATTTAGACAGTAGACCTGGTGACATAGACAGTAGACCTGGAGACATTTAGATAGTAGACCTGGAGACATTTAGACAGTAGACCTGGAGACATTTAGACATATAGACAGTAGACCTGGAGACATTTAGACATATAGACAGTAGACCTGGAGACATTTAGACATATAGACAGTAGACCTGGAGACATTTAGACAGTAGACCTGGAGACATTTAGACAGTAGACCTGGAGACATATAGACAGTAGACCTGGTGACATAGACAGTAGACCTGGAGACATTTAGACATATAGACAGTAGACCTGGAGACATTTAGACATTTAGACAGTAGACCTGGAGACATTTAGACAGTAGACCTGGTGACATAGACAGTAGACCTGGAGACATTTAGACATTTAGACAGTAGACCTGGAGACATTTAGACATTTGGACAGTAGACCTGGAGACATTTAGACATATAGACAGTAGACCTGGAGACATTTAGACATTTAGACAGCAGACCTGGAGACATTTAGACAGTAGACCTGGAGACATTGAGACATTAGACCTGGAGACATTTAGACATATAGACAGTAGACCTGGAGATATTTAGACAGTAGACCTGGAGACATTGAGACATTAGACCTGGAGAAATTTAGACATTTAGACAGTAGACCTGGAGACATTTAGACATTTAGACAGTAGACCTGGAGACATTTAGACATTTAGACAGTAGACCTGGAGACATTTAGACAGTAGACCAGGAGACATTTAGACATATAGACAGTAGACCTGGAGACATTTAGACATATAGACAGTAGACCTGGAGACATTTAGACATTAGACCTGGAGACATTTAGACAGTAGACCTGGTGACATAGACAGTAGACCTGGAGACATTTAGATAGTAGACCTGGTGACATAGACAGTAGACCTGGAGACATTTAGACAGTAGACCTGGTGACATAGACAGTAGACCTGGAGACATTTAGACAGTAGACCTGGAGACATTTAGACAGTAGACCTGGAGACATTTAGACAGTAGACCTGGAGACATTTAGACAGTAGACCTGGAGACATTTAGACAGTAGACCTGGAGACATTTAGACAGTAGACCTGGAGGCATTTAGACAGTAGACCTGGAGACATTTAGACAGTAGACCTGGTGACATAGACAGTAGACCTGGAGACATTTAGATAGTAGACCTGGAGACATTTAGACAGTAGACCTGGAGACATTTAGACATATAGACAGTAGACCTGGAGACATTTAGACATATAGACAGTAGACCTGGAGACATTTAGACATATAGACAGTAGACCTGGAGACATTTAGACAGTAGACCTGGAGACATTTAGACAGTAGACCTGGAGACATATAGACAGTAGACCTGGTGACATAGACAGTAGACCTGGAGACATTTAGACATATAGACAGTAGACCTGGAGACATTTAGACATTTAGACAGTAGACCTGGAGACATTTAGACAGTAGACCTGGTGACATAGACAGTAGACCTGGAGACATTTAGACATTTAGACAGTAGACCTGGAGACATTTAGAAATTTAGACAGTAGACCTGGAGACATTTAGACATTTAGACAGTAGACCTGGAGACATTTAGACATTTAGACAGTAGACCTGGAGACATTTAGACATATAGACAGTAGACCTGGAGACATTTAGACATATAGACAGTAGACCTGGAGACATTTAGACAGTAGACCTGGAGACATTTAGACATTTAGACAGTAGACCTGGAGACATTTAGACAGTAGACCTGGAGACATTTAGACAGTAGACCTGGAGACATTTAGACATATAGACAGTAGACCTGGAGACATTTAGACATATAGACAGTAGACCTGGAGACATTTAGACATGTAGACAGTAGACCTGGAGACATGTAGACAGTAGACCTGGAGACATTTAGACAGTAGACCTGGAGACATATAGACAGTAGACCTGGAGACATTTAGACAGTAGACCTGGAGACATTTAGACATTAGACCTGGAGACATTTAGACAGTAGACCTGGAGACATTTAGACAGTAGACCTGGAGACATTTAGACATTTAGACAGTAGACCTGGAGACATTTAGACATTTAGACAGTAGACCTGGAGACATTTAGACATATAGACAGTAGACCTGGAGACATTTAGACATATAGACAGTAGACCTGGAGACATTTAGACAGTAGACCTGGAGACATATAGACAGTAGACCTGGAGACATTTAGACAGTAGACCTGGAGACATTTAGACATTAGACCTGGAGACATTTAGACAGTAGACCTGGAGACATTTAGACAGTAGACCTGGAGACATTTAGACATTTAGACAGTAGACCTGGAGACATTTAGACATTTAGACAGTAGACCTGGAGACATTTAGACATTTAGACAGTAGACCTGGAGACATTTAGACAGTAGACCTGGAGACATTTAGACATATAGACAGTAGACCTGGAGACATATAGACATATAGACAGTTGACCTGGAGACATATAGACATATAGACAGTAGACCTGGAGACATATAGACATATAGACAGTAGACCTGGAGACAAATAGACATATAGACAGTAGACCTGGAGACATATAGACATATAGACAGTAGACCTGGAGACATTTAGACATATAGACAGTAGACCTGGAGACATTTAGACATATAGACAGTAGACCTGGAGACATTTAGACATATAGACAGTAGACCTGGAGACATTTAGACATATAGACAGTAGACCTGGAGACATTTAGACATATAGACAGTAGACCTGGAGACATTTAGACAGTAGACCTGGAGACATTTAGACAGTAGACCTGGAGACATTTAGACAGTAGACCTGGAGACATTTAGACAGTAGACCTGGAGACATTTAGACAGTAGACCTGGAGACATTTAGACAGTAGACCTGGAGGCATTTAGACAGTAGACCTGGAGACATTTAGACAGTAGACCTGGTGACATAGACAGTAGACCTGGAGACATTTAGATAGTAGACCTGGAGACATTTAGACAGTAGACCTGGAGACATTTAGACATATAGACAGTAGACCTGGAGACATTTAGACATATAGACAGTAGACCTGGAGACATTTAGACATATAGACAGTAGACCTGGAGACATTTAGACAGTAGACCTGGAGACATTTAGACAGTAGACCTGGAGACATATAGACATTAGACCTGGTGACATAAACAGTAGACCTGGAGACATTTAGACATATAGACAGTAGACCTGGAGACATTTAGACAGTAGACCTGGTGACATAGACAGTAGACCTGGAGACATTTAGGAATTTAGACAGTAGACCTGGAGACATTTAGACATATAGACAGTAGACCTGGAGACATTTAGACATTTAGACAGTAGACCTGGAGACATTTAGACATATAGACAGTAGACCTGGAGACATTTAGACATATAGACAGTAGACCTGGAGACATTTAGACAGTAGACCTGGAGACATTTAGACATTTAGACAGTAGACCTGGAGACATTTAGACAGTAGACCTGGAGACATTTAGACAGTAGACCTGGAGACATTTAGACATATAGACAGTAGACCTGGAGACATTTAGACATATAGACAGTAGACCTGGAGACATTTAGACATATAGACAGTAGACCTGGAGACATTTAGACAGTAGACCTGGAGACATATAGACAGTAGACCTGGAGACATTTAGACAGTAGACCTGGAGACATTTAGACATTAGACCTGGAGACATTTAGACAGTAGACCTGGAGACATTTAGACAGTAGACCTGGAGACATTTAGACATTTAGACAGTAGACTTGGAGACATTTAGACATTTAGACAGTAGACCTGGAGACATTTAGACATATAGACAGTATACCTGGAGACATTTAGACATATAGACAGTAGACCTGGAGACATTTAGACAGTAGACCTGGAGACATATAGACAGTAGACCTGGAGACATTTAGACAGTAGACCTGGAGACATTTAGACATTAGACCTGGAGACATTTAGACATTAGACCTGGAGACATTTAGACATTAGACCTGGAGACATTTAGACAGTAGACCTGGAGACATTTAGACAGTAGACCTGGAGACATTTAGACATTTAGACAGTAGACCTGGAGACATTTAGACATTTAGACAGTAGACCTGGAGACATTTAGACAGTAGACCTGGAGACATTTAGACATATAGACAGTAGACCTGGAGACATATAGACATATAGACAGTAGACCTGGAGACATATAGACATATAGACAGTAGACCTGGAGACATATAGACATATAGACAGTAGACCTGGAGACATATAGACATATAGACAGTAGACCTGGAGACATATAGACATATAGACAGTAGACCTGGAGACATTTAGACATATAGACAGTAGACCTGGAGACATTTAGACATATAGACAGTAGACCTGGAGACATTTAGACAGTAGACCTGGAGACATATAGACAGTAGACCTGGAGACATATAGACAGTAGACCTGGTGACATAGACAGTAGACCTGGAGACATTTAGACATATAGACAGTAGACCTGGAGACATTTAGACATTTAGACAGTAGACCTGGAGACATTTAGACAGTAGACCTGGTGACATAGAAAGTAGACCTGGAGACATTTAGACAGTTAGACAGTAGACCTGGAGACATTTAGACATATAGACAGTAGACCTGGAGACATTTAGACATTTAGACAGTAGACCTGGAGACATTTAGACATATAGACAGTAGACCTGGAGACATTTAGACATATAGACAGTAGACCTGGAGACATTTAGACAGTAGACCTGGAGACATTTAGACATTTAGACAGTAGACCTGGAGACATTTAGACAGTAGACCTGGAGACATTTAGACATATAGACAGTAGACCTGGAGACATTTAGACATATAGACAGTAGACCTGGAGACATTTAGACATATAGACAGTAGACCTGGAGACATTTAGACAGTAGACCTGGAGACATATAGACAGTAGACCTGGAGACATTTAGACAGTAGACCTGGAGACATTTAGACATTAGACCTGGAGACATTTAGACAGTAGACCTGGAGACATTTAGACAGTAGACCTGGAGACATTTAGACATTTAGACAGTAGACCTGGAGACATTTAGACATTTAGACAGTAGACCTGGAGACATTTAGACATTTAGACAGTAGACCTGGAGACATTTAGACAGTAGACCTGGAGACATTTAGACATATAGACAGTAGACCTGGAGACATATAGACATATAGACAGTAGACCTGGAGACATATAGACATATAGACAGTAGACCTGGAGACATATAGACATATAGACAGTAGACCAGGAGACATTTAGACAGTAGACCTGGAGACATATAGACATATAGACAGTAGACCTGGAGACATATAGACATATAGACAGTAGACCTGGAGACATTTAGACATTTAGACAGTAGACCTGGAGACATTTAGACATATAGACAGTAGACCTGGAGACATTTAGACATAAAGCACAGATGCCACCGTATGACATTTCTAAACTGTATTTGATATGGATAATATGAACGTAGGCCTTCTCCATGAACCCTCAGCATCAAACTACTTGTCAAACAGAGGGCACTGATAATGTGTACTGGCTGTCGGACCTGGGGAGGGGAGGGGGAGGGGAAAAAATCATATTTCTTTAGCTTTTTTGAGTTGGAAATTGACCCCATTCAGATTCACACCCGCAACCCCCACTTTGATAACCACCGGTATACAGTGTTTATTCTGCTGTAAGTCAGTACAACTTTGTTACCCCATTTACACTCAAATTGTTTTTGATTCGTATTACCACCGGCGACCGGCACGGACACATTATCTCAGCGTCGCTGCATCAACAATTTCAACAGAAATCCGCCAATTTAGCCGTGGAGCACAGGGCTGTGGAACACGGATGTTTTTTGGTCATTGGTTTTGTGGACGGACCATGAAGACATGCTCATCACGTACCCTGAGGCAGTAGGAACACACACACACACACGCGCACGCACACACACGCAGGCACGCACGCACGCACTCGCGCACGCACGCACGCACGCACGCACACACACACGCGCGCGCACACACACACACACTGCCCCATGTGTTTGTGCCTGGGGAAGTGTAAGAACAAGCGCACACACACACACACACACAGTTCTGCTCTGCAAACACCCCCCCCCCCCCCCCCCCCCCCCACACACACACACACACTCACAAACCTGAGGCAGGAAGCAGCCAGCTCAGATCAGCTCCATGACCTGTTGACGTGGACAAACTACGTGTCCTCAGAGACAAGAGACGGAGCAGATGAACACTGTCAACAGTCTGTTAGAAGGTCTGAAGGTTTAGTCGGTGTTGTAGACAGAACAGATAGGAATGATAACAGAATAGTCTTCTAGAAGGTCTGAAGGTTTAGTCGGTGTTGTAGACAGAACAGATAGGAATGATAACAGAATAGTCTTCTAGAAGGTCTGAAGGTCTGTTGGACACTGGTATCAAAGAACCTGTATCTAAAGGACTGAATCCAGCTCAGCGTAGAGCAGACTACACACAGGATGGAGTGACAGTAGGACACACAATATACTGTATTAGTCTACGACAGGGGTTTCCCAGCAGGTCGATTGCAAGCTACCAGTAGCTCGCGGCCAACACACGAGTAGCTCCCCAAACAACTTTGAAAAGTACATTACAATTACAAACATTACAGTACAATTTATTGGAGGGAATGTCTTACATTGCAAACTTCCAACTTACCTAACATCACTTTTAAGATTTCAAATGACAAGATATCCAATCTGTTCACGGGGATTGGTTAACTCTGGGGACTCCGTTGGTGACTAGAGTACGGTTATTTCCTACTCTGGGGACTCCGTTGGTGACTAGAGTACGGTTGTTTCCTACTCTGGGGACGACCAGAGTACGGTTATTTCCTACTCTGGGGACTCCGTTGGTGACTAGAGTACGGTTGTTTCCTACTCTGGGGACTCCGTGGGTGACTAGAGTACGGTCGTTTCCTACTCTGGGGACTCCGTTGGTGACTAGAGTACGGTTGTTTCCTACTCTGGGGACTCCGTTGGTGACTAGAGTACGGTTGTTTCCTACTCTGGGGACTCCTTTGGTGACTAGAGTACGGTTGTTTCCTACTCTGGGGACTCCTTTGGTGACTAGAGTACGGTTGTTTCCTACTCTGGGGACTCCGTTGGTGACTAGAGTACGGTTGTTTCCTACTCTGGGGACTCCGTTGGTGACTAGAGTACGGTTGTTTCCTACTCTGGGGACTCCGTTGGTGACTAGAGTATGGTTGTTTCCTACTCTGGGGACTCCGTTGGTGACCAGAGTACGGTTGTTTCCTACTCTGGGGACTCCGTTGGTGACTAGAGTACGGTTGTTTCCTACTCTGGGGACTCCGTTGGTGACTAGAGTACGGTTGTTTCCTACTCTGGGGACTCCGTTGGTGACTAGAGTACGGTTGTTTCCTACTCTGGGGACTCCGTTGGTGACTAGAGTACGGTTGTTTCCTACTCTGGGGACTCCGTTGGTGACTAGAGTACGGTTGTTTCCTACTCTGGGGACTCCGTTGGTGACCAGAGTACGGTTGTTTCCTACTCTGGGGACTCCTTTGGTGACTAGAGTACGGTTGTTTCCTACTCTGGGGACTCCTTTGGTGACTAGAGTACGGTTGTTTCCTACTCTGGGGATTCCTTTGGTGACTAGAGTACGGTTGTTTCCTACTCTGGGTACTCCGTTGGTGACTAGAGTACGGTTGTTTCCTACTCTGGGGATTCCTTTGGTGACTAGAGTACGGTTGTTTCCTACTCTGGGGACTACGTTGGTGACTAGAGTACGGTTGTTTCCTACTCTGGGGACTCCTTTGGTGACTAGAGTACGGTTGTTTCCTACTCTGGGGACTCCTTTGGTGACTAGAGTACGGTTGTTTCCTACTCTGGGGACTCCTTTGGTGACTAGAGTACGGTTGTTTCCTACTCTGGGGACTCCTTTGGTGACTAGAGTACGGTTGTTTCCTACTCTGGGGACTCCTTTGGTGACTAGAGTACGGTTGATTCCTACTCTGGGGACTCCTTTGGTGACTAGAGTACGGTTGTTTCCTACTCTGGGGACTCCTTTGGTGACTAGAGTACGGTTGTTTCCTACTCTGGGGACTCCTTTGGTGACTAGAGTACGGTTGTTTCCTACTCTGGGGACTCAGTTGGTGACTAGAGTACGGTTGTTTCCTACTCTGGTGACTCCGTTGGTGACTAGAGTACGGTTGTTTCCTACTCTGGGGACTCCTTTGGTGACTAGAGTACGGTTGTTTCCTACTCTGGGGACTCCTTTGGTGACTAGAGTACGGTTGTTTCCTACTCTGGGGACTCCGTTGGTGACTAGAGTACGGTTGTTTCCTACTCTGGGGACTCCGTTGGTGACTAGAGTACGGTTGTTTCCTACTCTGGGGACTCCGTTGGTGACTAGAGTACGGTTGTTTCCTACTCTGGGGACTCCGTTGGTGACCAGAGTACGGTTGTTTCCTACTCTGGGGACTACTTTGGTGACCAGAGTACGGTTGTTTCCTACTCTGGGGACTCCTTTGGTGACTAGAGTACGGTTGTTTCCTACTCTGGGGATTCCTTTGGTGACTAGAGTACGGTTGTTTCCTACTCTGGGGACTCCGTTGGTGACTAGAGTACGGTTGTTTCCTACTCTGGGGACTCCTTTGGTGACTAGAGTACGGTTGATTCCTACTCTGGGGACTCCTTTGGTGACTAGAGTACGGTTGTTTCCTACTCTGGGGACTCCTTTGGTGACTAGAGTACGGTTGTTTCCTACTCTGGGGACTCCTTTGGTGACTAGAGTACGGTTGTTTCCTACTCTGGGGACTCAGTTGGTGACTAGAGTACGGTTGTTTCCTACTCTGGTGACTCCGTTGGTGACTAGAGTACGGTTGTTTCCTACTCTGGGGACTCCTTTGGTGACTAGAGTACGGTTGTTTCCTACTCTGGGGACTCCGTTGGTGACTAGAGTACGGTTGTTTCCTACTCTGGGGACTCCTTTGGTGACTAGAGTACGGTTGTTTCCTACTCTGGGGACTCCGTTGGTGACTAGAGTACGGTTGTTTCCTACTCTGGGGACTCCGTTGGTGACTAGAGTACGGTTGTTTCCTACTCTGGGGACTCCGTTGGTGACTAGAGTACGGTTGTTTCCTACTCTGGGGACTCCGTTGGTGACCAGAGTACGGTTGTTTCCTACTCTGGGGACTCCTTTGGTGACCAGAGTACGGTTGTTTCCTACTCTGGGGACTCCTTTGGTGACTAGAGTACGGTTGTTTCCTACTCTGGGGATTCCTTTGGTGACTAGAGTACGGTTGTTTCCTACTCTGGGGACTCCTTTGGTGACTAGAGTACGGTTGTTTCCTACTCTGGGGATTCCTTTGGTGACTAGAGTACGGTTGTTTCCTACTCTGGGGACTCCGTTGGTGACTAGAGTACGGTTGTTTCCTACTCTGGGGACTCCGTTGGTGACTAGAGTACGGTTGTTTCCTACTCTGGGGACTCCTTTGGTGACTAGAGTACGGTTGTTTCCTACTCTGGGGACTCCGTTGGTGACTAGAGTACGGTTGTTTCCTACTCTGGGGACTCCTTTGGTGACTAGAGTACGGTTGTTTCCTACTCTGGGGACTCCTTTGGTGACTAGAGTACGGTTGTTTCCTACTCTGGGGACTCCGTTGGTGACTAGAGTACGGTTGTTTCCTACTCTGGGGACTCCGTTGGTGACTAGAGTACGGTTGTTTCCTACTCTGGGGACTCCGTTGGTGACTAGTGTACGGTTGTTTCCTACTCTGGGGACTCCGTTGGTGACTAGAGTACGGTTGTTTCCTACTCTGGGGACTCCGTTGGTGACTAGAGTACGGTTGTTTCCTACTCTGGGTACTCCGTTGGTGACTAGAGTACGGTTGTTTCCTACTCTGGGGACTCCTTTGGTGACTAGAGTACGGTTGTTTCCTACTCTGGGGACTACGTTGGTGACTAGAGTACGGTTGTTTCCTACTCTGGGGACTCCGTTGGTGACTAGAGTACGGTTGTTTCCTATTTTGGGGACTCCGTTGGAGACTAGAGTACGGTTGTTTCCTACTCTGGGGACTCCTTTGGTGACTAGAGTACGGTTGTTTCCTACTCTGGGGACTCCTTTGGTGACTAGAGTACGGTTGTTTCCTACTCTGGGGACTCCTTTGGTGACTAGAGTACGGTTGTTTCCTACTCTGGGGACTCCTTTGGTGACTAGAGTACGGTTGTTTCCTACTCTGGGGACTCCTTTGGTGACTAGAGTACGGTTGTTTCCTACTCTGGGGACTCCTTTGGTGACTAGAGTACGGTTGATTCCTACTCTGGGGACTCCTTTGGTGACTAGAGTACGGTTGTTTCCTACTCTGGGGACTCCTTTGGTGACTAGAGTACGGTTGTTTCCTACTCTGGGGACTCCTTTGGTGACTAGAGTACGGTTGTTTCCTACTCTGGGGACTCCGTTGGTGACTAGAGTACGGTTGTTTCCTACTCTGGTGACTCCGTTGGTGACTAGAGTACGGTTGATTCCTACTCTGGGGACTCCTTTGGTGACTAGAGTACGGTTGATTCCTACTCTGGGGACTCCGTTGGTGACTAGAGTACGGTTGTTTCCTACTCTGGGGACTCCTTTGGTGACTAGAGTACGGTTGTTTCCTACTCTGGGGACTCCGTTGGTGACTAGAGTACGGTTGTTTCCTACTCTGGGGACTCCGTTGGTGACTAGAGTACGGTTGTTTCCTACTCTGGGGACTCCGTTGGTGACTAGAGTACGGTTGTTTCCTACTCTGGGGACTCCGTTGGTGACCAGAGTACGGTTGTTTCCTACTCTTGGGACTCCTTTAGGTGACCAGAGTACTGTTGTTTCCTACTCTGGGGACTCCTTTGGTGACTAGAGTACGGTTGTTTCCTACTCTGGGGATTCCTTTGGTGACTAGAGTACGGTTGTTTCCTACTCTGGGGACTCCTTTGGTGACTAGAGTACGGTTGTTTCCTACTCTGGGGATTCCTTTGGTGACTAGAGTACGGTTGTTTCCTACTCTGGGGACTCCGTTGGTGACTAGAGTACGGTTGTTTCCTACTCTGGGGACTCCGTTGGTGACTAGAGTACGGTTGTTTCCTACTCTGGGGACTCCTTTGGTGACTAGAGTACGGTTGTTTCCTACTCTGGGGACTCCTTTGGTGACTAGAGTACGGTTGTTTCCTACTCTGGGGACTCCTTTGGTGACTAGAGTACGGTTGTTTCCTACTCTGGGGACTCCGTTGGTGACTAGAGTACGGTTGTTTCCTACTCTGGGGACTCCTTTGGTGACTAGAGTACGGTTGTTTCCTACTCTGGGGACTCCTTTGGTGACTAGAGTACGGTTGTTTCCTACTCTGGGGACTCCGTTGGTGACTAGAGTACGGTTGTTTCCTACTCTGGGGACTCCGTTGGTGACTAGAGTACGGTTGTTTCCTACTCTGGGGACTCCGTTGGTGACTAGTGTACGGTTGTTTCCTACTCTGGGGACTCCGTTGGTGACTAGAGTACGGTTGTTTCCTACTCTGGGGACTCCGTTGGAGACTAGAGTACGGTTGTTTCCTACTCTGGGGACTCCGTTGGTGACCAGAGTACGGTTGTTTCCTACTCTGGGGACTCCTTTGGTGACTAGAGTACGGTTGTTTCCTACTCTGGGGACTCCTTTGGTGACTAGAGTACGGTTGTTTCCTACTCTGGGGATTCCTTTGGTGACTAGAGTACGGTTGTTTCCTACTCTGGGGACTCCTTTGGTGACTAGAGTACGGTTGTTTCCTACTCTGGGGATTCCTTTGGTGACTAGAGTATGGTTGTTTCCTACTCTGGGGACTCCGTTTGTGACTAGAGTACGGTTGTTTCCTACTCTGGGGACTCCGTTGGTGACTAGAGTACGGTTGTTTCCTACTCTGGGGACTCCGTTGGTTACTAGAGTACGGTTGTTTCCTACTCTGGGGACTCCGTTGGTGACTAGAGTACGGTTATTTCCTACTCTGGGGACTCCGTTGGTGACTAGAGTACGGTTGTTTCCTACTCTGGGGACGACCAGAGTACGGTTATTTCCTACTCTGGGGACTCCGTTGGTGACTAGAGTACGGTTGTTTCCTACTCTGGGGACTCCGTGGGTGACTAGAGTACGGTCGTTTCCTACTCTGGGGACTCCGTTGGTGACTAGAGTACGGTTGTTTCCTACTCTGGGGACTCCGTTGGTGACTAGAGTACGGTTGTTTCCTACTCTGGGGACTCCTTTGGTGACTAGAGTACGGTTGTTTCCTACTCTGGGGACTCCTTTGGTGACTAGAGTACGGTTGTTTCCTACTCTGGGGACTCCGTTGGTGACTAGAGTACGGTTGTTTCCTACTCTGGGGACTCCGTTGGTGACTAGAGTACGGTTGTTTCCTACTCTGGGGATTCCTTTGGTGACTAGAGTACGGTTGTTTCCTACTCTGGGGACTCCGTTGGTGACCAGAGTACGGTTGTTTCCTACTCTGGGGACTCCGTTGGTGACTAGAGTACGGTTGTTTCCTACTCTGGGGACTCCGTTGGTGACTAGAGTACGGTTGTTTCCTACTCTGGGGACTCCGTTGGTGACTAGAGTACGGTTGTTTCCTACTCTGGGGACTCCGTTGGTGACTAGAGTACGGTTGTTTCCTACTCTGGGGACTCCGTTGGTGACTAGAGTACGGTTGTTTCCTACTCTGGGGACTCCGTTGGTGACTAGAGTACGGTTGTTTCCTACTCTGGGGACTCCGTTGGTGACCAGAGTACGGTTGTTTCCTACTCTGGGGACTCCTTTGGTGACTACGGTACGGTTGTTTCCTACTCTGGGGACTCCTTTGGTGACTAGAGTACGGTTGATTCCTACTCTGGGGACTCCTTTGGTGACTAGAGTACGGTTGTTTCCTACTCTGGGGACTCCTTTGGTGACTAGAGTACGGTTGTTTCCTACTCTGGGGACTCCTTTGGTGACTAGAGTACGGTTGTTTCCTACTCTGGGGAATCCGTTGGTGACTAGAGTACGGTTGTTTCCTACTCTGGGGACTCCTTTGGTGACTAGAGTACGGTTGTTTCCTACTCTGGGGACTCCTTTGGTGACTAGAGTACGGTTGTTTCCTACTCTGGGGACTCCGTTGGTGACTAGAGTACGGTTGTTTCCTACTCTGGGGATTCCGTTGGTGACTAGAGTACGGTTGTTTCCTACTCTGGGGACTCCGTTGGTGACTAGAGTACGGTTGTTTCCTACTCTGGGGACTCCGTTGGTGACTAGAGTACGGTTGTTTCCTACTCTGGGGACTCCGTTGGTGACTAGAGTACGGTTGTTTCCTACTCTGGGGACTCCGTTTGTGACCAGAGTACGGTTGTTTCCTACTCTGGGGACTCCTTTGGTGACTAGAGTACGGTTGTTTCCTACTCTGGGGACTCCTTTGGTGACTAGAGTATGGTTGTTTCCTACTCTGGGGATTCCTTTGGTGACTAGAGTACGGTTGTTTCCTACTCTGGGGATTCCTTTGGTGACTAGAGTACGGTTGTTTCCTACTCTGGGGACTCCGTTGGTGACTAGAGTACGGTTGTTTCCTACTCTGGGGACTCCATTGGTGACTAGAGTACGGTTGTTTCCTACTCTGGGGACTCCTTTGGTGACTAGAGTACGGTTGTTTCCTACTCTGGGGACTCCTTTGGTGACTAGAGTACGGTTGTTTCCTACTCTGGGGACTCCTTTGGTGACTAGAGTACGGTTGTTTCCTACTCTGGGGACTCCGTTGGTGACTAGAGTACGGTTGTTTCCTACTCTGGGGACTCCTTTGGTGACTAGAGTACGGTTGTTTCCTACTCTGGGGACTCCTTTGGTGACTAGAGTACGGTTGTTTCCTACTCTGGGGACTCCGTTGGTGGCTAGAGTACGGTTGTTTCCTACTCTGGGGACTCCGTTGGTGACTAGAGTACAGTTGTTTCCTACTCTGGGGACTCCGTTGGTGACTAGAGTACGGTTGTTTCCTACTCTGGGGACTCCGTTGGTGACTAGAGTACGCTTGTTTCCTACTCTGGGGACTCCGTTGGTGACTAGAGTACGGTTGTTTCCTACTCTGGGGACTCCGTTGGTGACCAGAGTACGGTTGTTTCCTACTCTGGGGACTCCGTTGTTGGCTAGAGTACGGTTGTTTCCTACTCTGGGGACTCCGTTGGTGACTAGAGTACAGTTGTTTCCTACTCTGGGGACTCCGTTGGTGACTAGAGTACGGTTGTTTCCTACTCTGGGGACTCCGTTGGTGACTAGAGTACGGTTGTTTCCTACTCTGGGGACTCCGTTGGTGACTAGAGTACGGTTGTTTCCTACTCTGGGGACTCCGTTGGTGACCAGAGTACGGTTGTTTCCTACTCTGTGGACTCCTTTGGTGACTAGAGTACGGTTGTTTCCTACTCTGGGGACTCCTTTGGTGACTAGAGTACGGTTGTTTCCTACTCTGGGGATTCCTTTGGTGACTAGAGTACGGTTGTTTCCTACTCTGGGGACTCCGTTTGTGACTAGAGTACGGTTGTTTCCTACTCTGGGGACTCCTATGGTGACTAGAGTACGGTTGTTTCCTACTCTGGGGACTCCGTTGGTGACTAGAGTACGGTTGATTCCTACTCTGGGGACTCCTTTGGTGACTAGAGTACGGTTGTTTCCTACTCTGGGGACTCCGTTGGTGACTAGAGTACGGTTGTTTCCTACTCTGGGGACTCCGTTGGTGACTAGAGTACGGTTGTTTCCTAATCTGGGGACTCCGTTGGTGACTAGAGTACGGTTGTTTCCTACTCTGGGGACTCCTTTGGTGACTAGAGTACGGTTGTTTCCTACTCTGGGGACTCCTTTGGTGACTAGAGTACGGTTGTTTCCTACTCTGGGGACTCCTATGGTGACTAGAGTACGGTTGTTTCCTACTCTGGGGACTCCGTTGGTGACTAGAGTACAGTTGTTTCCTACTCTGGCGACTCCTTTGGTGACTACGGTACGGTTGTTTCCTACTCTGGGGACTCCTTTGGTGACTAGAGTACGGTTGATTCCTACTCTGGGGACTCCTTTGGTGACTAGAGTACGGTTGTTTCCTACTCTGGGGACTCCTTTGGTGACTAGAGTACGGTTGTTTCCTACTCTGGGGACTCCTTTGGTGACTAGAGTACGGTTGTTTCCTACTCTGGGGAATCCGTTGGTGACTAGAGTACGGTTGTTTCCTACTCTGGGGACTCCTTTGGTGACTAGAGTACGGTTGTTTCCTACTCTGGGGACTCCTTTGGTGACTAGAGTACGGTTGTTTCCTACTCTGGGGACTCCGTTGGTGACTAGAGTACGGTTGTTTCCTACTCTGGGGATTCCGTTGGTGACTAGAGTACGGTTGTTTCCTACTCTGGGGACTCCGTTGGTGACTAGAGTACGGTTGTTTCCTACTCTGGGGACTCCGTTGGTGACTAGAGTACGGTTGTTTCCTACTCTGGGGACTCCGTTGGTGACTAGAGTACGGTTGTTTCCTACTCTGGGGACTCCGTTTGTGACCAGAGTACGGTTGTTTCCTACTCTGGGGACTCCTTTGGTGACTAGAGTACGGTTGTTTCCTACTCTGGGGACTCCTTTGGTGACTAGAGTATGGTTGTTTCCTACTCTGGGGATTCCTTTGGTGACTAGAGTACGGTTGTTTCCTACTCTGGGGATTCCTTTGGTGACTAGAGTACGGTTGTTTCCTACTCTGGGGACTCCGTTGGTGACTAGAGTACGGTTGTTTCCTACTCTGGGGACTCCGTTGGTGACTAGAGTACGGTTGTTTCCTACTCTGGGGACTCCTTTGGTGACTAGAGTACGGTTGTTTCCTACTCTGGGGACTCCTTTGGTGACTAGAGTACGGTTGTTTCCTACTCTGGGGACTCCTTTGGTGACTAGAGTACGGTTGTTTCCTACTCTGGGGACTCCGTTGGTGACTAGAGTACGGTTGTTTCCTACTCTGGGGACTCCTTTGGTGACTAGAGTACGGTTGTTTCCTACTCTGGGGACTCCTTTGGTGACTAGAGTACGGTTGTTTCCTACTCTGGGGACTCCGTTGGTGGCTAGAGTACGGTTGTTTCCTACTCTGGGGACTCCGTTGGTGACTAGAGTACAGTTGTTTCCTACTCTGGGGACTCCGTTGGTGACCAGAGTACGGTTGTTTCCTACTCTGGGGACTCCGTTGGTGGCTAGAGTACGGTTGTTTCCTACTCTGGGGACTCCGTTGGTGACTAGAGTACAGTTGTTTCCTACTCTGGGGACTCCGTTGGTGACTAGAGTACGGTTGTTTCCTACTCTGGGGACTCCGTTGGTGACTAGAGTACGGTTGTTTCCTACTCTGGGGACTCCGTTGGTGACTAGAGTACGGTTGTTTCCTACTCTGGGGACTCCGTTGGTGACCAGAGTACGGTTGTTTCCTACTCTGTGGACTCCTTTGGTGACTAGAGTACGGTTGTTTCCTACTCTGGGGACTCCTTTGGTGACTAGAGTACGGTTGTTTCCTACTCTGGGGATTCCTTTGGTGACTAGAGTACGGTTGTTTCCTACTCTGGGGACTCCGTTTGTGACTAGAGTACGGTTGTTTCCTACTCTGGGGACTCCTATGGTGACTAGAGTACGGTTGTTTCCTACTCTGGGGACTCCGTTGGTGACTAGAGTACGGTTGATTCCTACTCTGGGGACTCCTTTGGTGACTAGAGTACGGTTGTTTCCTACTCTGGGGACTCCGTTGGTGACTAGAGTACGGTTGTTTCCTACTCTGGGGACTCCGTTGGTGACTAGAGTACGGTTGTTTCCTAATCTGGGGACTCCGTTGGTGACTAGAGTATGGTTGTTTCCTACTCTGGGGACTCCTTTGGTGACTAGAGTACGGTTGTTTCCTACTCTGGGGACTCCTTTGGTGACTAGAGTACGGTTGTTTCCTACTCTGGGGACTCCTATGGTGACTAGAGTACGGTTGTTTCCTACTCTGGGGACTCCGTTGGTGACTAGAGTACAGTTGTTTCCTACTCTGGCGACTCCTTTGGTGACTAGAGTACGGTTGTTTCCTACTCTGGGGACTCCGTTGGAGACTAGAGTACGGTTGTTTCCTACTCTGGGGACTCCGTTGGTGACTAGAGTACGGTTGTTTACTACTCTGGGGACTCCTATGGTGACTAGAGTACGGTTGTTTCCTACTCTGGGGACTCCGTTGTTGGCTAGAGTACGGTTGTTTCCTACTCTGGGGACTCCGTTGGTGACTAGAGTACAGTTGTTTCCTACTCTGGGGACTCCGTTGGTGACTAGAGTACGGTTGTTTCCTACTCTGGGGACTCCGTTGGTGACTAGAGTACGGTTGTTTCCTACTCTGGGGACTCCGTTGGTGACTAGAGTACGGTTGTTTCCTACTCTGGGGACTCCGTTGGTGACTAGAGTACGGTTGTTTCCTACTCTGGGGACTCCGTTTGTGACCAGAGTACGGTTGTTTCCTACTCTGGGGACTCCTTTGGTGACTAGAGTACGGTTGTTTCCTACTCTGGGGACTCCTTTGGTGACTAGAGTATGGTTGTTTCCTACTCTGGGGATTCCTTTGGTGACTAGAGTACGGTTGTTTCCTACTCTGGGGATTCCTTTGGTGACTAGAGTACGGTTGTTTCCTACTCTGGGGACTCCGTTGGTGACTAGAGTACGGTTGTTTCCTACTCTGGGGACTCCGTTGGTGACTAGAGTACGGTTGTTTCCTACTCTGGGGACTCCTTTGGTGACTAGAGTACGGTTGTTTCCTACTCTGGGGACTCCTTTGGTGACTAGAGTACGGTTGTTTCCTACTCTGGGGACTCCTTTGGTGACTAGAGTACGGTTGTTTCCTACTCTGGGGACTCCGTTGGTGACTAGAGTACGGTTGTTTCCTACTCTGGGGACTCCTTTGGTGACTAGAGTACGGTTGTTTCCTACTCTGGGGACTCCTTTGGTGACTAGAGTACGGTTGTTTCCTACTCTGGGGACTCCGTTGGTGGCTAGAGTACGGTTGTTTCCTACTCTGGGGACTCCGTTGGTGACTAGAGTACAGTTGTTTCCTACTCTGGGGACTCCGTTGGTGACCAGAGTACGGTTGTTTCCTACTCTGGGGACTCCGTTGGTGGCTAGAGTACGGTTGTTTCCTACTCTGGGGACTCCGTTGGTGACTAGAGTACAGTTGTTTCCTACTCTGGGGACTCCGTTGGTGACTAGAGTACGGTTGTTTCCTACTCTGGGGACTCCGTTGGTGACTAGAGTACGGTTGTTTCCTACTCTGGGGACTCCGTTGGTGACTAGAGTACGGTTGTTTCCTACTCTGGGGACTCCGTTGGTGACCAGAGTACGGTTGTTTCCTACTCTGTGGACTCCTTTGGTGACTAGAGTACGGTTGTTTCCTACTCTGGGGACTCCTTTGGTGACTAGAGTACGGTTGTTTCCTACTCTGGGGATTCCTTTGGTGACTAGAGTACGGTTGTTTCCTACTCTGGGGACTCCGTTTGTGACTAGAGTACGGTTGTTTCCTACTCTGGGGACTCCTATGGTGACTAGAGTACGGTTGTTTCCTACTCTGGGGACTCCGTTGGTGACTAGAGTACGGTTGATTCCTACTCTGGGGACTCCTTTGGTGACTAGAGTACGGTTGTTTCCTACTCTGGGGACTCCGTTGGTGACTAGAGTACGGTTGTTTCCTACTCTGGGGACTCCGTTGGTGACTAGAGTACGGTTGTTTCCTAATCTGGGGACTCCGTTGGTGACTAGAGTATGGTTGTTTCCTACTCTGGGGACTCCTTTGGTGACTAGAGTACGGTTGTTTCCTACTCTGGGGACTCCTTTGGTGACTAGAGTACGGTTGTTTCCTACTCTGGGGACTCCTATGGTGACTAGAGTACGGTTGTTTCCTACTCTGGGGACTCCGTTGGTGACTAGAGTACAGTTGTTTCCTACTCTGGCGACTCCTTTGGTGACTAGAGTACGGTTGTTTCCTACTCTGGGGACTCCGTTGGAGACTAGAGTACGGTTGTTTCCTACTCTGGGGACTCCGTTGGTGACTAGAGTACGGTTGTTTACTACTCTGGGGACTCCTATGGTGACTAGAGTACGGTTGTTTCCTACTCTGGGGACTCCGTTGGTGACTAGAGTACGGTTGATTCCTTGCGCCTTGTGGAATGTTCTATAATGTCCTTTTAAATTGGAGGAATTGTCGCCTCTCGGACATTTCAGACAGTTGTTAGAGGATCTGTTTACTGTGTGTGATTGTGATTTTCTTATTGTTTATTGTTGTGAATAATCCTCTGTATTCTAATATAATAACGTTTATTTTTATGTGTAAATGATTGTGTAGTTTAATGTGTTTATTGTATTTTGATGTGTATTGTGTTGCCGTACAGGACTCATCTGGAACAGACACCTTTGTCTCAGCATTGACTCCCTGTCTAAATATAGACACCTTGGTCTCAGCATTGACTCCCTGTCTAAATAAAGACACCTTGGTCTCAGCATTGACTCCCTGTCTAAATAAATAGACCTTGGTCTCAGCATTGACTCCCTGTCTAAATAAAGAAACCTTGGTCTCAGCATTTACTCCCTGTCTAAATAAAGACACCTTGGTCTCAGCATTGACTCCCTGTCTAAATAAAGACACATTGGTCTCGGCATTGACTCCCTGTCTAAATAAAGACACCTTAGTCTCAGCATTGACTCCCTGTCTAAATAAAGACACCCTGGTCTCAGCATACAGCTTTGAGTCTTCTTGGGTATTATACTACAAGCTTGGCACACCTGTATTTGGGGAGTTTCTCCCATTCTTCTATGCAGATCCTCTCAAGCTCTATCAGATTGGATGGGGAGCGTCGCTGCGCAGCTATTTTCAGGTCTCTCCAGAGATGTTCGAACGGGTTCAAGTCCGGGCTCTGGCTGGGCCACTCATTCAGAGACTTGTCCCCGAAGCCACTCCTGCGTTGTCTTGGCTGGGTGCTTATGGTGTGTGCTCTCTCGTCGTCTCTCCCTCTTTCTCTCTCTCCCTCTGGTCTCTCTCTACCCCTCTCCCCCTTTCTCCCCCTACCTCCAGTCTCTCTCTCCCCCCTTTCTCCCCTTCCCTCCAGTCTCTCTCTCCACCTTTTCTCCCCCTCCCTCCAGTCTCTCTATCCCCCTTCTGCTGTCTCTCTCCCCTATTTCCCCCTTTCTCCCCTCCCTCCGGTCTCTCTCTCTGTCTCTCCCCCCTTTCTCTCCCTCCAGTCTCTCTCTCCCCCACTCCCCCTTTCTCCTCTTCCCTCCAGTCTCTATTTCCCTCTTTTCCCATTACTCTCCCCTCCCTCCATTCTCTCTCTTCACCTTTTTCCCTCTCTCCAGTCTCTCTCCCCACTCTCCCCTACCCTCCAATCTCTCTCTCCCCATCTCCCCTCCCTCCAGTCTCTCTCTCCATCTCTCCCCCTTTCTCTCCCTCCCTCCAGTCTCTCACTCTCTCCCTCCCTCCCCCTCTCCCACATCCTCTGGTCTCTCTCTCCCCCTTTATCCTCTTCCTCCCAGTCTCTCCCCTACCCCCTTTATCATCTTCCCTCCTGTCTCTCTCCCCTCCCTCCAGTCTCTCCCCCCTCTTCCCATCCTCTTTCAGGTTCAGCCCAGGTGTTTCTAAAAAAAACATTGTCCTAATTCTTCTTCAAGGTTTGTGAGATAAAAGTCTGAAAATGTATGCCCTCACTACTGTAAGTTGCTCTGGATAAGAGTGTCTGCTAAATGTGAGAAACGGCGTTCAAACAAACACCAGTGTTGTTCTGTTGTGTTCCCCAGAGCAGGTCTCAGAGCAGTTCTTAACTAGGCCATCAGTTACTCTGCCCTACACAGAGCAGGTCTCAGAGCAGTTATTAACTAGGCCATGATTTACTCTGCCCTACACAGAGCAGGTCTCAGAGCAGTTATTAACTAGGCCATCAGTTACTCTGCTGTTCACGGAGCAGGTCTCAGAGCAGTTATTAACTAGGCCATCAGTTACTCTGCTGTTCACGGAGCAGGTCTCAGAGCAGTTATTAACTAGGCCATCAGTTTCTCTGCTGTTCACGGAGCAGGTCTCAGAGCAGTTATTAACTAGGCCATGATTTACTCTGCCCTACACAGAGCAGGTCTCAGAGCAGTTCTTAACTAGGCCATGATTTACTCTGCCCTACACAGAGCAGGTCTCAGAGCAGTTCTTAACTAGGCCATGATTTACTTTTCCGTTCACAGAGCAGGCCTCAGAGCAGTTCTTAAAAGTCGAATAAACTGGTCAAACTCAGTTGAGAATCAATCTTCAGGATGTTTTTCTCATATATATCCAATAACGTCCCAAACGGAGCATTTCTTCATGTCTATCTAACGCAGTGCAGACAAAGACATCACATTCCCTCTGAGCATGGCCAAGAACTGGCAATCTGCCTGACCACGCACTCCAAAGGCTCTCATCCGGTCCCACATGAATATGCTTCATTCCACGTTCTACTGCCTGTCGACATCTAGTGGAAGGCGTATGAAGTGCATACAGATCCATAAATATAGGGCAATTGAATAGGCGATGCCTTTCACAGCGAACCATTTCAGAATTTTCACTTCCTGTTTGGAAGTTTGCCTGCCATATGAGTTCTGTTTTACTCACAGATATAATTCAAACAGTTTTAGAAACTTCAGAGTGTTTTCTATCCAATAGTAATACTACTATGCATATCATATGATCTAGGACAGAGTACGAGGCCGTTTCATTTGGGCACAAATTCATCCAAAAGTGAAAATGTCGCCCCCTAGTTCTAAGAAGTTTTAACACCCCAGCCATTCTACAATCTAAGCTTAATGCCCTTAATCTCACACAAATTATCAATGAACCTACAAGGTACCACCCCAAAGCCGTAAGCACGGGCACCCTCATAGATATCATCCTAACCAACTTGCCTTCTAAATTAGAGGTCGACCGATTAATCGGAATGGCCAATTAATTAGCGCCGATTTCAAGTTTTCATAACAATCGGAAATCGGTATTTTTGGGCACCGATTTGCCCATTTTTTTTCTATTTTTTTTCTACACCTTTATTTAATATTTATTTAACTAGGCAAGTCAGTTGAGAACACATTCTTGTTTTAAATGACGGTCTAGGAACGTTCTGCCTCAAAAATCAGGGGCAGAACGACAGATTTTTAACCTTGTCAGCTCGGGAGATCCAATTTTGCATCCTTACAGTTAACTAGTCCAATGCTCTAACACCTGATTACATTGTACTCCACGAGGAGCCTGCCTGTTAGCGAATGCAGTAAGCTAAGGTAAATTGCTAGCTAGCATTAAACTTATCTTATAAAAAACAATCAATCAATGACTGTCATTGCTCCAGTATGTACTTAACCATAAACATCAATGCCTTTCTTAAAATCAATACACAAGTATATATTTTTAAACCTGCATATTTAGCTAAAAGGAATCCAGGTTAGCAGGCAATATTAACCAGGTGAAATTGTGTCATTTCTCTTGCGTTCATTGCACGCAGTCAGGCTATATGCAACAGTTTGGGCCGCCTGGCTCTTTGCAAACTAATTTGCCAGAATTTTACGTAATTGTGACATAACATTGAAGGTTGTGCAATGTAACAGGAATATTTAGACTCATGGATGCCACCCGTTAGATAAAATACGGAACGGAATAAACGTTTTGTTTTCGAGGTGATAGTTTCCGGATTAGTCAAAGGTATATGGTTTAGAGAGAAATAGTCGACGCGTTATAATTCCTGTAATAACTTGCGGCTGAATTTGAAAGGGGTTCCTTCGTTATTTTAACGTTCATCTCTTCCATAGAGAATGTCTTGATCTACTTCAAATAAGGTCTGTGTTTCGTGCTTAAACCGCCTCAACGTTTTGATACCCGTGTAAATCTCACTAGGATAAGGTAACGTTTGTCAACATATTTTCATAAATCCACTCTACAAAAAAAATGATCTTCGCTTATATTTAGCCAATATTGATCAGAGTTACCTTGTCGTATGGATATCTACACAGTTATAAAATTGGCAAGGTGGTGTAAGCCTACACAAAAAACAAAAGACCTTATTTTATGTGAATCTAAAAATATCCTTTGGAATAATGAAGGAACCGCTTTTCAGATTTTGCGAGGTGTCATGGGAATTATGAATCACACTTTGGTCGTCAATTCTTACCATGTCCATTATTAAAATAGGATTTCCTGCGTATAGAAATTACAGTTTTTGTTTTCAACATTCATCACAGGTAACTTAAACTCTATTTTTATTCAAACAGTTGAGAGTATTTGTCTCCTAAGCAGACTCTTCAGTATCATTGTCACTTCAGAGCTGTGTGTGTGTATTTATGTATTATATTAAGTTAAAATAAAAGTGTTCATTGTTCATTCAGCATTGTTGCAATTGTCATTATTACAAAAATGTGTGTGTGTGTGTATGATATCTATATATATAAATACATTTTATAATTTTATTTTTATTTTTTATTTTTATAAATCGGTCGATCAATCGGTATCGGCTTTTTTATCCTCCAATAATCGGCATCGGTATCGGCATTGAAAAATCATAATCGGTCGACCTCCACTCTAAATACACCTCTGCTGTTTTCAACCAAGATCTCAGCGATCACTGCCTCATTGCCTGCATCCGTAATGGGTCAGCGGTCAAACGACCTCCACTCATCACTGTCAAACGCTCCCTAAAACACTTCAGCGAGCAGGCCTTTCTAATCGACCTGTCCCGGGTATCCTGGAAGGATATTGATCTCATCCCGTCAGTAGAGGATGCTTGGCTATTCTTTAAAAGTGTTTTTCTCACAATCTTAAATAAGCTGCCCCAATCAAAAAATGTAGAACCAGGAACAGATATAGCCCTTGGTTCTCTCCAGACCCGACTGCCCTTGACCAGCACAAAAACATCCTGTGGCGTACTGCATTAGCATCGAACAGCCCCCGTGATATGCAACTTTTCAGGGAAGCTAGAAAACAATACACACAGGCAGTTAGAAAAGCCAAGGCTAGCTTTTTCAAGCAGAAATTTGCTTCCTGCAACACAAACTCCAAAAAGTTCTGGGACACTGTAAAGTCCATGGAGAATAAGAACACCTCCTCCCAGCTGCCCACTGTGCTGAGGACAGGAAACACTGTCACCACCGATAAATCCACTATAATTGAGAATTTCAAAAAGCATTTTTCTATGGCTGGCCATGCTTTCCACCTGGCTACCCCTACTCCGGTCAACAGCACTGCACCCCCCACAGCAACTCGCCCAAGCCTTCCCCATTTCTCCTTCTCCCAAATCCAGTCAGCTGATGTTCTGAAAGAGCTGTGAAATCAGGACCCCTACAATTCTGCTGGGCTAGACAATCTGGACCCTTTCCCTTTGTCTGTCATTTTCTTCCCGCATGTTTTGCAAGTTGCAATCTGTTGATACAGCGTTGTCTGACGTTCCTCTGCACTGTCAAGCACAACTTTTTCTCAGCTGGCACAATTTGATTGACTGTTGTCCAGATTCAAACTGTAATCCGTTAAATGAGTTGATGCGCTGCACACGTTTTTAATGGCATCCTTTTAAATGCTGGGGCTTGGGGAGGGTATCAAGTCAGGTTGGGGAGGGTATCAAGTCAGGTTGGGGAGGGTATCAAGTCAGGTTGGGGAGGGTATAGAGTCAGGTTGGGGAGGGTATAGAGTCAGGTTGGGGAGGGTATAGAGTCAGGTTGGGGAGGGTATAGAGTCAGGTTGGGGAGGGTATAGAGTCAGGTTGGGGAGGGTATAGAGTCAGGTTGGGGAGGGTATAGAGTCAGGTTGGGGAGGGTATAGAGTCAGGTTGGGGAGGGTGTAGAGTCAGGTTGGGGAGGGTATAGAGTCAGGTTGGGGAGGGTATAGAGTCAGGTTGGGGAGGGTATAGAGTCAGGTTGGGGAGGGTATAGAGTCAGGTTGGGGAGGGTATAGAGTCAGGTTGGGGAGGGTGTCAAGTCAGGTCGAGTCAAAAGGCTCGAGTCCAAGTTAACACACGAGCCATTGGTGTTAAAGTCAAAGTCGAGAGGCAAGTCATCACATTTGTGATTCGAGTCTGACTCGAGTTTGACTTGGAGAACCACATCTCTGTGGTATAGAGTGTCATCAGGATACTAGTGAATAGGGAATATGATTCCATTTGGGACACTCCCCAAGACTTTCCAGGACTGTGTCATACATTGCATACAGGTCTCCAATAAGGAGCTATCTGACTTCTACATTCAGTACATACAGGCCTCCAATAAGGAGCTGTCTGACTTCTACATTCAGTACAGTACATACAGGCCTCCAGTAAGGAGCTGTCTGACTTCTACATTCAGTACATACAGGCCTCCAATAAGGAGCTGTCTGACTTCTACATTCAGTACATACAGGCCTCCAATAAGGAGCTGTCTGACTTCTACATTCAGTACAGTACATACAGGCCTCCAATAAGGAGCTGTCTGACTTCTACATTCAGTACATACAGGCCTCCAATAAGGAGCTGTCTGACTTCTACATTCAGTACATACAGGCCTCCAATAAGGAGCTGTCTGACTTCTACATTCAGTACAGTACATACAGGCCTCCAATAAGGAGCTGTCTGTCTTCTACATTCAGTACATACAGGCCTCCAATAAGGAGCTGTCTGACTTCTACATTCAGTACATACAGGCCTCCAATAAGGAGCTGTCTGACTTCTACATTCAGTACAGTACATACAGGCCTCCAATAAATAGCTGTCTGACTTCTAAATTCGGTACAGTACATACAGGCCTCCAATAAGGAGCTGTCTGACTTCTACATTCAGTACATAGAGGCCTCCGATAAGGAGCTGTCTGACTTCTACATTCAGTACAGTACATACAGGCCTCCAATAAGGAGCTGTCTGACTTCTACATTCTGTACAGTACATACAGGCCTCCAATAAGGAGCTGTCTGACTTCTACATTCTGTACAGTACATACAGGCCTCCAATAAGGAGCTGTCTGACTTCTACATTCAGTATATTACATACAGGCCTCCAATAAGGAGCTGTCTGACTTCTACATTCAGTACATAAAGGCCTCCAATAAGGAGCTGTCTGACTTCTACATTCAGTACATAAAGGCCTCCGATAAGGAGCTGTCTGACTTCTACATTCAGTATATTACATACAGGCCTCCAATAAGGAGCTGTCTGACTTCTACATTCAGTACATACAGGCCTCAATAAGGAGCTGTCTGACTTCTACATTCAGTACAGTACATACAGGCCTCCAATAAGGAGCTGTCTGACTTCTACATTCAGTACATACAGGCCTCCAATAAGGAGCTGTCTGACTTCTACACTCAGTACATACAGGCCTCCAATAAGGGGCTGTCTGACTTCTATATTCAGTACATACAGGCCTCCAATAAGGAGCTGTCTGTCTTCTACATTCAGTACAGTACATACAGGCCTCCAATAAGGAGCTGTCTGACTTCTACATTCAGTACATAAAGGCCTCCAATAAGGAGCTGTCTGACTTCTACATTCAGTACATACAGGCCTCCAATAAGGAGCTGTCTGACTTCTACATTCAGTACATAAAGGCCCCCGATAAGGAGCTGTCTGACTTCTACATTCAGTATATTACATACAGGCCTCCAATAAGGAGCTGTCTGACTTCTACATTCAGTACATACAGGCCTCAATAAGGAGCTGTCTGACTTCTACATTCAGTACAGTACATACAGGCCTCCAATAACGAGCTGTCTGACTTCTACATTCAGTACAGTACATACAGGCCTCCAATAAGGAGCTGTCTGACTTCTACATTCAGTACAGTACATACAGGCCTCCAATAAGGAGCTGTCTGACTTCTACATTCAGTACAGTACATACAGGCCTCCAATAAGGAGCTGTCTGACTTCTACATTCAGTACATACAGGCCTCCAATAAGGAGCTGTCTGACTTCTACATTCAGTACAGTACATACAGGCCTCCAATAAGGAGCTGTCTGACTTCTACATTCAGTACATACAGGCCTCCAATAAGGAGCTGTCTGACTTCTACATTCAGTACAGTACATACAGGCCTCCAATAAGGAGCTGTCTGACTTCTACATTCAGTACAGTACATACAGGCCTCCAATAAGGAGCTGTCTGACTTCTACATTCAGTACATACAGGCCTCCAATAAGGAGCTGTCTGACTTCTACATTCAGTACATACAGGCCTCCAATAAGGAGCTGTCTGACTTCTACATTCAGTACATACAGGCCTCCAATAAGGAGCTGTCTGACTTCTACATTCAGTACAGTACATAGAGGCCTCCGATAAGGAGCTGTCTGACTTCTACATTCAGTACAGTACATACAGGCCTCCAATAAGGAGCTGTCTGACTTCTACATTCAGTACATACAGGCCTCCAATAAGGAGCTGTCTGACTTCTACATTCAGTACATACAGGCCTCCAATAAGGAGCTGTCTGACTTCTACATTCAGTATATACAGGCCTCCAATAAGGAGCTGTCTGACTTCTACATTCAGTACAGTACATACAGGCCTCCAATAAGGAGCTGTCTGACTTCTACATTCAGTACAGTACATACAGGCCTCCAATAAGGAACTGTCTGACTTCTACATTCAGTACATACAGGCCTCCAATAAGGAACTGTCTTGCTTACACTTTTTTTTCTTTATTTAACCTTTATTTAACAAGGCAAGTCAGTTAATTAAGAACAAATTCTAATTTACAATGACGGCCTAACTCTAACCCGGACAACGTTGGGCCAATTGTGCGCCGCCCTATGGGACTCCCAATCATGTCCGGTTGTGTTACAACCTGGAATCGAACCAGGGACTGTAGTGATGCCTCTAGCACTGACATGCAATGCCTTAGACCGCTGCGCCACTCGGGATCCCCCATTCAGGCTCTTGGGTCAATGTATAGAATAAAATCGGTTCATTTTCACTTGAAGTTCAATCTTAAATGTTTCATATCTGCCAGTGACCCTTTTCAGGCAAATGGAGAGATAAGTCTGAACAAATGAAGAGGTATTGACGGAATTTCACAGTTAGTTAAATGGCAACACTTCTCCTCCTCCCTCTCCTCCACCTCCTCCTCCTCCTCCACTTCCTCCTCCTCCTCCCTCTCCTCCCTCTCCTCCCTCTCCTCCAACCTCTCCTCCAACTCCTCCTCCTCCTCCTCCTCCTCCTCCTCCTCCTCCTCCGCCTCCTCCTCCTCCTCCTCCCCTCCTCCTCCTCCATCTACTCCTCCTCCCTCTCCTCCACCTCCTCCTCCTCCTCCACTTCCTCCTCCTCCTCCTCCTCCTCCCCTCCCTCCCTCTCCTCCCTCTCCTCCCTCTCCTCCAACCTCTCCTCCTCCTCCTCCTCCTCCTCCTCCTCCTCCTCCTCCTCCTCCTCCTCCTCCTCCTCCTCCTCCTCCATCTACTCCTCCTCCCTCTCCTCCAACTCCTCCTCCTCCTCCACTTCCTCCTCCTCCTCCTCCCCCTCCCTCTCCTCCTCCTCCTCATCCTCCTCTTCCTCCCTCTACCTCTTCTCTCTCTTTCCCTAAAAGTGCAGCTGTAGACCCCAACGGTGTAGCTGTGTAGCGGTGTAGCGGTGTAGCGG